>NW_028244942.1:0-199000 GCF_964263255.1 Lissotriton vulgaris
CTTCAGAAATGTGGAAAATGGTCCGTTTTCAAATGTTTTATTTTTGAACGTCAGTTCACATTTGTAGGTGGATCATCAGTGTTAGAGCTAAAATTAGCATGTTTAAAGTGATTTTCCATGCTTCCAGGGGCCCAAAACACAAGATTTATGGAATGGTTAAAAGTGCATGAAAATGGCCAATTTACTCACTCTGAGTTCTCAAAGGGTTTCTTCACCCCGGGAAGTTAATTAAATACCATTTGGAGGCATTTAATGTTCGAGCAAAAACGGCTGATTTTCGACAAAAGAGATAACACCCCCCCATTACGTCATGCTTCAGAAATGTGGAAAATGGTCCGTTTTCAAATGTTTTATTTTTGAACGTCAGTTCACATTTGTAGGTGGATCATCAGTGTTAGAGCTAAAATTAGCATGTTTAAAATGATTTTCATGCTTCCAGGGGCCCAAAACACAAGATTTATGGAATGGTTAAAAGTGCATGAAAATGGCCAATTTACTCACTCTGAGTTCTCAAAAAGGGTTTCTTCACCCCGGGAAGTTAATTAAATACCATTTGGAGGCATTTAATGTTAGAGCAAAAACGGCTGATTTTCGACAAGAGATAACACCCCCCCATTACGTCATGCTTCAGAAATGTGGAAAATGGTCCGTTTTCAAATGTTTTATTTTTGAACGTCAGTTCACATTTGTAGGTGGATCATCAGTGTTAGAGCTAAAATTAGCATGTTTAAAGTGATTTTCATGCTTCCAGGGGCCCAAAACACAAGATTTATGGAATGGTTAAAAGTGCATGAAAATGGCCAATTTACTCACTCTGAGTTCTCAAAAAAGGGTTTCTTCACCCCGGGAATTTAATTAAATACCATTTGGAGGCATTTAATGTTCGAGCAAAAACGGCTGATTTTCGACAAAAGAGATAACACCCCCCCATTACGTCATGCTTCAGAAATGTGGAAAATGGTCCGTTTTCAAATGTTTTATTTTTGAACGGCAGTTCACATTTGTAGGTGGATCATCAGTGTTAGAGCTAAAATTAGCATGTTTAAAGTGATTTCCATGCTTCCAGGGGCCCAAAACACAAGATTTATGGAATGGTTAAAAGTGCATGAAAATGGCCAATTTACTCACTCTGAGTTCTCAAAAAGGGTTTCTTCACCCCGGGAAGTTAATTAAATACCATTTGGAGGCATTTAATGTTCGAGCAAAAACGGCTGATTTTCGACAAAAGAGATAACACCCCCCCATTACGTCATGCTTCAGAAATGTGGAAAATGGTCCGTTTTCAAATGTTTTATTTTTGAACGTCAGTTCACATTTGTAGGTGGATCATCAGTGTTAGAGCTAAAATTAGCATGTTTAAAGTGATTTTCATGCTTCCAGGGGCCCAAAACACAAGATTTATGGAATGGTTAAAAGTGCATGAAAATGGCCAATTTACTCACTCTGAGTTCTCAAAAAGGGTTTCTTCACCCCGGGAAGTTAATTAAATACCATTTGGAGGCATTTAATGTTAGAGCAAAAACGGCTGATTTTCGACAAAAGAGATAACACCCCCCCATTACATCATGCTTCAGAAATGTGGAAAATGGTCCGTTTTCAAATGTTTTATTTTTGAACGTCAGTTCACATTTGTAGGTGGATCATCAGTGTTAGAGCTAAAATTAGCATGTTTAAAGTGATTTTCATGCTTCCAGGGGCTCGGGAAGTGAAATAAATACCATTTGGAGGCATTTAATGTTCGAGCAAAAACGGCTGATTTTCGACAAAAGAGATAACACCCCCCCATTACGTCATGCTTCAGAAATGTGGAAAATGGTCCGTTTTCAAATGTTTTATTTTTGAACGTCAGTTCACATTTGTAGGTGGATCATCAGTGTTAGAGCTAAAATTAGCATGTTTAAAGTGATTTTCATGCTTCCAGGGGCCCAAAACACAAGATTTATGGAATGGTTAAAAGTGCATGAAAATGGCCAATTTACTCACTCTGAGTTCTCAAAAAGGGTTTCTTCACCCCGGGAAGTTAATTAAATACCATTTGGAGGCATTTAATGTTCGAGCAAAAACGGCTGATTTTCGACAAAAGAGATAACACCTCCCCATTACGTCATGCTTCAGAAATGTGGAAAATGGTCCGTTTTCAAATGTTTTATTTTTGAACGTCAGTTCACATTTGTAGGTGGATCATCAGTGTTAGAGCTAAAATTAGCATGTTTAAAGTGATTTTCATGCTTCCAGGGGCCCAAAACACAAGATTTATGGAATGGTTAAAAGTGCATGAAAATGGCCAATTTACTCACTCTGAGTTCTCAAAAAGGGTTTCTTCACCCCGGGAAGTTAATTAAATACCATTTGGAGGCATTTAATGTTCGAGCAAAAACGGCTGATTTTCGACAAAAGAGATAACACCCCCCCATTACGTCATGCTTCAGAAATGTGGAAAATGGTCCGTTTTCAAATGTTTTATTTTTGAACGTCAGTTCACATTTGTAGGTGGATCATCAGTGTTAGAGCTAAAATTAGCATGTTTAAAATGATTTTCATGCTTCCAGGGGCCCAAAACACAAGATTTATGGAATGGTTAAAAGTGCATGAAAATGGCCAATTTACTCACTCTGAGTTCTCAAAAAGGGTTTCTTCACCCCGGGAAGTTAATTAAATACCATTTGGAGGCATTTAATGTTAGAGCAAAAACGGCTGATTTTCGACAAGAGATAACACCCCCCCATTACGTCATGCTTCAGAAATGTGGAAAATGGTCCGTTTTCAAATGTTTTATTTTTGAACGTCAGTTCACATTTGTAGGTGGATCATCAGTGTTAGAGCTAAAATTAGCATGTTTAAAGTGATTTTCATGCTTCCAGGGGCCCAAAACACAAGATTTATGGAATGGTTAAAAGTGCATGAAAATGGCCAATTTACTCACTCTGAGTTCTCAAAAAGGGTTTCTTCACCCCGGGAATTTAATTAAATACCATTTGGAGGCATTTAATGTTCGAGCAAAAACGGCTGATTTTCGACAAAAGAGATAACACCCCCCCATTACGTCATGCTTCAGAAATGTGGAAAATGGTCCGTTTTCAAATGTTTTATTTTTGAACGGCAGTTCACATTTGTAGGTGGATCATCAGTGTTAGAGCTAAAATTAGCATGTTTAAAGTGATTTCCATGCTTCCAGGGGCCCAAAACACAAGATTTATGGAATGGTTAAAAGTGCATGAAAATGGCCAATTTACTCACTCTGAGTTCTCAAAAAGGGTTTCTTCACCCCGGGAAGTTAATTAAATACCATTTGGAGGCATTTAATGTTCGAGCAAAAACGGCTGATTTTCGACAAAAGAGATAACACCCCCCCATTACGTCATGCTTCAGAAATGTGGAAAATGGTCCGTTTTCAAATGTTTTATTTTTGAACGTCAGTTCACATTTGTAGGTGGATCATCAGTGTTAGAGCTAAAATTAGCATGTTTAAAGTGATTTTCATGCTTCCAGGGGCCCAAAACACAAGATTTATGGAATGGTTAAAAGTGCATGAAAATGGCCAATTTACTCACTCTGAGTTCTCAAAAAGGGTTTCTTCACCCCGGGAAGTTAATTAAATACCATTTGGAGGCATTTAATGTTAGAGCAAAAACGGCTGATTTTCGACAAAAGAGATAACACCCCCCCATTACATCATGCTTCAGAAATGTGGAAAATGGTCCGTTTTCAAATGTTTTATTTTTGAACGTCAGTTCACATTTGTAGGTGGATCATCAGTGTTAGAGCTAAAATTAGCATGTTTAAAGTGATTTTCATGCTTCCAGGGGCTCGGGAAGTGAAATAAATACCATTTGGAGGCATTTAATGTTCGAGCAAAAACGGCTGATTTTCGACAAAAGAGATAACACCCCCCCATTACGTCATGCTTCAGAAATGTGGAAAATGGTCCGTTTTCAAATGTTTTATTTTTGAACGTCAGTTCACATTTGTAGGTGGATCATCAGTGTTAGAGCTAAAATTAGCATGTTTAAAGTGATTTTCATGCTTCCAGGGGCCCAAAACACAAGATTTATGGAATGGTTAAAAGTGCATGAAAATGGCCAATTTACTCACTCTGAGTTCTCAAAAAGGGTTTCTTCACCCCGGGAAGTTAATTAAATACCATTTGGAGGCATTTAATGTTCGAGCAAAAACGGCTGATTTTCGACAAAAGAGATAACACCTCCCCATTACGTCATGCTTCAGAAATGTGGAAAATGGTCCGTTTTCAAATGTTTTATTTTTGAACGTCAGTTCACATTTGTAGGTGGATCATCAGTGTTAGAGCTAAAATTAGCATGTTTAAAGTGATTTTCATGCTTCCAGGGGCCCAAAACACAAGATTTATGGAATGGTTAAAAGTGCATGAAAATGGCCAATTTACTCACTCTGAGTTCTCAAAAAGGGTTTCTTCACCCCGGGAAGTTAATTAAATACCATTTGGAGGCATTTAATGTTAGAGCAAAAACGGCTGATTTTCGACAAAAGAGATAACACCCCCCCATTACGTCATGCTTCAGAAATGTGGAAAATGGTCCGTTTTCAAATGTTTTATTTTTGAACGTCAGTTCACATTTGTAGGTGGATCATCAGTGTTAGAGCTAAAATTAGCATGTTTAAAGTGATTTTCATGCTTCCAGGGGCCCAAAACACAAGATTTATGGAATGGTTAAAAGTGCATGAAAATGGCCAATTTACTCACTCTGAGTTCTCAAAAAGGGTTTCTTCACCCCGGGAAATTAATTAAATACCATTTGGAGGCATTTAATGTTCGAGCAAAAACGGCTGATTTTCGACAAAAGAGATAACACCCCCCCCATTACGTCATGCTTCAGAAATGTGGAAAATGGTCCGTTTTCAAATGTTTTATTTTTGAACGTCAGTTCACATTTGTAGGTGGATCATCAGTGTTAGAGCTAAAATTAGCATGTTTAAAATGATTTTCATGCTTCCAGGGGCCCAAAACACAAGATTTATGGAATGGTTAAAAGTGCATGAAAATGGCCAATTTACTCACTCTGAGTTCTCAAAAAGGGTTTCTTCACCCCGGGAATTTAATTAAATACCATTTGGAGGCATTTAATGTTCGAGCAAAAACGGCTGATTTTCGACAAAAGAGATAACACCCCCCCATTACGTCATGCTTCAGAAATGTGGAAAATGGTCCGTTTTCAAATGTTTTATTTTTGAACGTCAGTTCACATTTGTAGGTGGATCATCAGTGTTAGAGCTAAAATTAGCATGTTTAAAGTGATTTTCATGCTTCCAGGGGCCCAAAACACAAGATTTATGGAATGGTTAAAAGTGCATGAAAATGGCCAATTTACTCACTCTGAGTTCTCAAAAAGGGTTTCTTCACCCCGGGAAGTTAATTAAATACCATTTGGAGGCATTTAATGTTCGAGCAAAAACGGCTGATTTTCGACAAAAGAGATAACACCCCCCCATTACGTCATGCTTCAGAAATGTGGAAAATGGTCCGTTTTCAAATGTTTTATTTTTGAACGTCAGTTCACATTTGTAGGTGGATCATCAGTGTTAGAGCTAAAATGAGCATGTTTAAAGTGATTTTCATGCTTCCAGGGGCCCAAAACACAAGATTTATGGAATGGTTAAAAGTGCATGAAAATGGCCAATTTACTCACTCTGAGTTCTCAAAAAGGGTTTCTTCACCCCGGGAAGTTAATTAAATACCATTTGGAGGCATTTAATGTTCGAGCAAAAACGGCTGATTTTCGACAAAAGAGATAACACCCCCCCATTACGTCATGCTTCAGAAATGTGGAAAATGGTCCGTTTTCAAATGTTTTATTTTTGAACGTCAGTTCACATTTGTAGGTGGATCATCAGTGTTAGAGCTAAAATTAGCATGTTTAAAGTGATTTTCATGCTTCCAGGGGCTCGGGAAGTGAAATAAATACCATTTGGAGGCATTTAATGTTCGAGCAAAAACGGCTGATTTTCGACAAAAGAGATAACACCCCCCCATTACGTCATGCTTCAGAAATGTGGAAAATGGTCCGTTTTCAAATGTTTTATTTTTGAACGTCAGTTCACATTTGTAGGTGGATCATCAGTGTCAGAGCTAAAATTAGCATGTTTAAAGTGATTTTCATGCTTCCAGGGGCCCAAAACACAAGATTTATGGAATGGTTAAAAGTGCATGAAAATGGCCAATTTACTCACTCTGAGTTCTCAAAAAGGGTTTCTTCACCCCGGGAAGTTAATTAAATACCATTTGGAGGCATTTAATGTTCGAGCAAAAACGGCTGATTTTCGACAAAAGAGATAACACCCCCCCATTACGTCATGCTTCAGAAATGTGGAAAATGGTCCGTTTTCAAATGTTTTATTTTTGAACGTCAGTTCACATTTGTAGGTGGATCATCAGTGTTAGAGCTAAAATTAGCATGTTTAAAGTGATTTTCATGCTTCCAGGGGCCCAAAACACAAGATTTATGGAATGGTTAAAAGTGCATGAAAATGGCCAATTTACTCACTCTGAGTTCTCAAAAAGGGTTTCTTCACCCCGGGAAGTTAATTAAATACCATTTGGAGGCATTTAATGTTAGAGCAAAAACGGCTGATTTTCGACAAAAGAGATAACACCCCCCCATTACGTCATGCTTCAGAAATGTGGAAAATGGTCCGTTTTCAAATGTTTTATTTTTGAACGTCAGTTCACATTTGTAGGTGGATCATCAGTGTTAGAGCTAAAATTAGCATGTTTAAAGTGATTTTCATGCTTCCAGGGGCCCAAAACACAAGATTTATGGAATGGTTAAAAGTGCATGAAAATGGCCAATTTACTCACTCCGAGTTCTCAAAAAGGGTTTCTTCACCCCGGGAAGTTAATTAAATACCATTTGGAGGCATTTAATGTTCGAGCAAAAACGGCTGATTTTCGACAAAAGAGATAACACCCCCCCATTACGTCATGCTTCAGAAATGTGGAAAATGGTCCGTTTTCAAATGTTTTATTTTTGAACGTCAGTTCACATTTGTAGGTGGATCATCAGTGTTAGAGCTAAAATTAGCATGTTTAAAATGATTTTCATGCTTCCAGGGGCCCAAAACACAAGATTTATGGAATGGTTAAAAGTGCATGAAAATGGCCAATTTACTCACTCTGAGTTCTCAAAAAGGGTTTCTTCACCCCGGGAAGTTAATTAAATACCATTTGGAGGCATTTAATGTTAGAGCAAAAACGGCTGATTTTCGACAAAAGAGATAACACCCCCCCATTACGTCATGCTTCAGAAATGTGGAAAATGGTCCGTTTTCAAATGTTTTATTTTTGAACGTCAGTTCACATTTGTAGGTGGATCATCAGTGTTAGAGCTAAAATTAGCATGTTTAAAGTGATTTTCATGCTTCCAGGGGCCCAAAACACAAGATTTATGGAATGGTTAAAAGTGCATGAAAATGGCCAATTTACTCACTCTGAGTTCTCAAAAAGGGTTTCTTCACCCCGGGAATTTAATTAAATACCATTTGGAGGCATTTAATGTTCGAGCAAAAACGGCTGATTTTCGACAAAAGAGATAACACCCCCCCATTACGTCATGCTTCAGAAATGTGGAAAATGGTCCGTTTTCAAATGTTTTATTTTTGAACGGCAGTTCACATTTGTAGGTGGATCATCAGTGTTAGAGCTAAAATTAGCATGTTTAAAGTGATTTTCATGCTTCCAGGGGCCCAAAACACAAGATTTATGGAATGGTTAAAAGTGCATGAAAATGGCCAATTTACTCACTCTGAGTTCTCAAAAAGGGTTTCTTCACCCCGGGAAGTTAATTAAATACCATTTGGAGGCATTTAATGTTCGAGCAAAAACGGCTGATTTTCGACAAAAGAGATAACACCCCCCCATTACGTCATGCTTCAGAAATGTGGAAAATGGTCCGTTTTCAAATGTTTTATTTTTGAACGTCAGTTCACATTTGTAGGTGGATCATCAGTGTTAGAGCTAAAATTAGCATGTTTAAAGTGATTTTCATGCTTCCAGGGGCCCAAAACACAAGATTTATGGAATGGTTAAAAGTGCATGAAAATGGCCAATTTACTCACTCTGAGTTCTCAAAAAGGGTTTCTTCACCCCGGGAAGTTAATTAAATACCATTTGGAGGCATTTAATGTTCGAGCAAAAACGGCTGATTTTCGACAAAAGAGATAACACCCCCCCATTACGTCATGCTTCAGAAATGTGGAAAATGGTCCGTTTTCAAATGTTTTATTTTTGAACGTCAGTTCACATTTGTAGGTGGATCATCAGTGTTAGAGCTAAAATTAGCATGTTTAAAGTGATTTTCATGCTTCCAGGGGCCCAAAACACAAGATTTATGGAATGGTTAAAAGTGCATGAAAATGGCCAATTTACTCACTCTGAGTTCTCAAAAAGGGTTTCTTCACCCCGGGAAGTTAATTAAATACCATTTGGAGGCATTTAATGTTAGAGCAAAAACGGCTGATTTTCGACAAAAGAGATAACACCCCCCCATTACGTCATGCTTCAGAAATGTGGAAAATGGTCCGTTTTCAAATGTTTTATTTTTGAACGTCAGTTCACATTTGTAGGTGGATCATCAGTGTTAGAGCTAAAATTAGCATGTTTAAAGTGATTTTCATGCTTCCAGGGGCCCAAAACACAAGATTTATGGAATGGTTAAAAGTGCATGAAAATGGCCAATTTACTCACTCTGAGTTCTCAAAAAGGGTTTCTTCACCCCGGGAAGTTAATTAAATACCATTTGGAGGCATTTAATGTTCGAGCAAAAACGGCTGATTTTCGACAAAAGAGATAACACCCCCCCATTACGTCATGCTTCAGAAATGTGGAAAATGGTCCGTTTTCAAATGTTTTATTTTTGAACGTCAGTTCACATTTGTAGGTGGATCATCAGTGTTAGAGCTAAAATTAGCATGTTTAAAATGATTTTCATGCTTCCAGGGGCCCAAAACACAAGATTTATGGAATGGTTAAAAGTGCATGAAAATGGCCAATTTACTCACTCTGAGTTCTCAAAAAGGGTTTCTTCACCCCGGGAAGTTAATTAAATACCATTTGGAGGCATTTAATGTTAGAGCAAAAACGGCTGATTTTCGACAAAAGAGATAACACCCCCCCATTACGTCATGCTTCAGAAATGTGGAAAATGGTCCGTTTTCAAATGTTTTATTTTTGAACGTCAGTTCACATTTGTAGGTGGATCATCAGTGTTAGAGCTAAAATTAGCATGTTTAAAGTGATTTTCATGCTTCCAGGGGCCCAAAACACAAGATTTATGGAATGGTTAAAAGTGCATGAAAATGGCCAATTTACTCACTCTGAGTTCTCAAAAAGGGTTTCTTCACCCCGGGAATTTAATTAAATACCATTTGGAGGCATTTAATGTTCGAGCAAAAACGGCTGATTTTCGACAAAAGAGATAACACCCCCCCATTACGTCATGCTTCAGAAATGTGGAAAATGGTCCGTTTTCAAATGTTTTATTTTTGAACGGCAGTTCACATTTGTAGGTGGATCATCAGTGTTAGAGCTAAAATTAGCATGTTTAAAGTGATTTTCATGCTTCCAGGGGCCCAAAACACAAGATTTATGGAATGGTTAAAAGTGCATGAAAATGGCCAATTTACTCACTCTGAGTTCTCAAAAAGGGTTTCTTCACCCCGGGAAGTTAATTAAATACCATTTGGAGGCATTTAATGTTCGAGCAAAAACGGATGATTTTCGACAAAAGAGATAACACCCCCCCATTACGTCATGCTTCAGAAATGTGGAAAATGGTCCGTTTTCAAATGTTTTATTTTTGAACGTCAGTTCACATTTGTAGGTGGATCATCAGTGTTAGAGCTAAAATTAGCATGTTTAAAGTGATTTTCATGCTTCCAGGGGCCCAAAACACAAGATTTATGGAATGGTTAAAAGTGCATGAAAATGGCCAATTTACTCACTCTGAGTTCTCAAAAAGGGTTTCTTCACCCCGGGAAGTTAATTAAATACCATTTGGAGGCATTTAATGTTAGAGCAAAAACGGCTGATTTTCGACAAAAGAGATAACACCCCCCATTACATCATGCTTCAGAAATGTGGAAAATGGTCCGTTTTCAAATGTTTTATTTTTGAACGTCAGTTCACATTTGTAGGTGGATCATCAGTGTTAGAGCTAAAATTAGCATGTTTAAAGTGATTTTCATGCTTCCAGGGGCTCGGGAAGTGAAATAAATACCATTTGGAGGCATTTAATGTTCGAGCAAAAACGGCTGATTTTCGACAAAAGAGATAACACCCCCCCATTACGTCATGCTTCAGAAATGTGGAAAATGGTCCGTTTTCAAATGTTTTATTTTTGAACGTCAGTTCACATTTGTAGGTGGATCATCAGTGTTAGAGCTAAAATTAGCATGTTTAAAGTGATTTTCATGCTTCCAGGGGCCCAAAACACAAGATTTATGGAATGGTTAAAAGTGCATGAAAATGGCCAATTTACTCACTCTGAGTTCTCAAAAAGGGTTTCTTCACCCCGGGAAGTTAATTAAATACCATTTGGAGGCATTTAATGTTCGAGCAAAAACGGCTGATTTTCGACAAAAGAGATAACACCCCCCCATTACGTCATGCTTCAGAAATGTGGAAAATGGTCCGTTTTCAAATGTTTTATTTTTGAACGTCAGTTCACATTTGTAGGTGGATCATCAGTGTTAGAGCTAAAATTAGCATGTTTAAAGTGATTTTCATGCTTCCAGGGGCCCAAAACACAAGATTTATGGAATGGTTAAAAGTGCATGAAAATGGCCAATTTACTCACTCTGAGTTCTCAAAAAGGGTTTCTTCACCCCGGGAAGTTAATTAAATACCATTTGGAGGCATTTAATGTTAGAGCAAAAACGGCTGATTTTCGACAAAAGAGATAACACCCCCCCATTACGTCATGCTTCAGAAATGTGGAAAATGGTCCGTTTTCAAATGTTTTATTTTTGAACGTCAGTTCACATTTGTAGGTGGATCATCAGTGTTAGAGCTAAAATTAGCATGTTTAAAGTGATTTTCATGCTTCCAGGGGCCCAAAACACAAGATTTATGGAATGGTTAAAAGTGCATGAAAATGGCCAATTTACTCACTCTGAGTTCTCAAAAAGGGTTTCTTCACCCCGGGAAATTAATTAAATACCATTTGGAGGCATTTAATGTTCGAGCAAAAACGGCTGATTTTCGACAAAAGAGATAACACCCCCCCCATTACGTCATGCTTCAGAAATGTGGAAAATGGTCCGTTTTCAAATGTTTTATTTTTGAACGTCAGTTCACATTTGTAGGTGGATCATCAGTGTTAGAGCTAAAATTAGCATGTTTAAAATGATTTTCATGCTTCCAGGGGCCCAAAACACAAGATTTATGGAATGGTTAAAAGTGCATGAAAATGGCCAATTTACTCACTCTGAGTTCTCAAAAAGGGTTTCTTCACCCCGGGAAGTTAATTAAATACCATTTGGAGGCATTTAATGTTCGAGCAAAAACGGCTGATTTTCGACAAAAGAGATAACACCCCCCCATTACGTCATGCTTCAGAAATGTGGAAAATGGTCCGTTTTCAAATGTTTTATTTTTGAACGTCAGTTCACATTTGTAGGTGGATCATCAGTGTTAGGGCTAAAATTAGCATGTTTAAAGTGATTTTCATGCTTCCAGGGGCCCAAAACACAAGATTTATGGAATGGTTAAAAGTGCATGAAAATGGCCAATTTACTCACTCTGAGTTCTCAAAAAGGGTTTCTTCACCCCGGGAATTTAATTAAATACCATTTGGAGGCATTTAATGTTCGAGCAAAAACGGCTGATTTTCGACAAAAGAGATAACACCCCCCCATTACGTCATGCTTCAGAAATGTGGAAAATGGTCCGTTTTCAAATGTTTTATTTTTGAACGTCAGTTCACATTTGTAGGTGGATCATCAGTGTTAGAGCTAAAATTAGCATGTTTAAAGTGATTTTCATGCTTCCAGGGGCCCAAAACACAAGATTTATGGAATGGTTAAAAGTGCATGAAAATGGCCAATTTACTCACTCTGAGTTCTCAAAAAGGGTTTCTTCACCCCGGGAAGTTAATTAAATACCATTTGGAGGCATTTAATGTTAGAGCAAAAACGGCTGATTTTCGACAAAAGAGATAACACCCCCCCCATTACGTCATGCTTCAGAAATGTGGAAAATGGTCCGTTTTCAAATGTTTTATTTTTGAACGTCAGTTCACATTTGTAGGTGGATCATCAGTGTTAGAGCTAAAATTAGCATGTTTAAAGTGATTTTCATGCTTCCAGGGGCTCGGGAAGTTAATTAAATACCATTTGGAGGCATTTAATGTTCGAGCAAAAACGGCTGATTTTCGACAAAAGAGATAACACCCCCCCATTACGTCATGCTTCAGAAATGTGGAAAATGGTCCGTTTTCAAACGTTTTATTTTTGAACGCCAGTTCACATTTGTAGGTGGATCATCAGTGTTAGAGCTAAAATTAGCATGTTTAAAGTGATTTTCATGCTTCCAGGGGCTCGGGAAGTGAAATAAATACCATTTGGAGGCATTTAATGTTCGAGCAAAAACGGCTGATTTTCGACAAAAGAGATAACACACCCCCATTACGTCATGCTTCAGAAATGTGGAAAATGGTCCGTTTTCAAATGTTTTATTTTTGAACGTCAGTTCACATTTGTAGGTGGATCATCAGTGTTAGAGCTAAAATTAGCATGTTTAAAGTAATTTTCATGCTTCCAGGGGCCCAAAACACAAGATTTATGGAATGGTTAAAAGTGCATGAAAATGGCCAATTTACTCACTCTGAGTTCTCAAAAAGGGTTTCTTCACCCCGGGAAGTTAATTAAATACCATTTGGAGGCATTTAATGTTCGAGCAAAAACGGCTGATTTTCGACAAAAGAGATAACACCCCCCCATTACGTCATGCTTCAGAAATGTGGAAAATGGTCCGTTTTCAAATGTTTTATTTTTGAACGTCAGTTCACATTTGTAGGTGGATCATCAGTGTTAGAGCTAAAATGAGCATGTTTAAAGTGATTTTCATGCTTCCAGGGGCCCAAAACACAAGATTTATGGAATGGTTAAAAGTGCATGAAAATGGCCAATTTACTCACTCTGAGTTCTCAAAAAGGGTTTCTTCACCCCGGGAAGTTAATTAAATACCATTTGGAGGCATTTAATGTTCGAGCAAAAACGGCTGATTTTCGACAAAAGAGATAACACCCCCCCATTACGTCATGCTTCAGAAATGTGGAAAATGGTCCGTTTTCAAATGTTTTATTTTTGAACGTCAGTTCACATTTGTAGGTGGATCATCAGTGTTAGAGCTAAAATTAGCATGTTTAAAGTGATTTTCATGCTTCCAGGGGCTCGGGAAGTGAAATAAATACCATTTGGAGGCATTTAATGTTCGAGCAAAAACGGCTGATTTTCGACAAAAGAGATAACACCCTCCATTACGTCATGCTTCAGAAATGTGGAAAATGGTCCGTTTTCAAATGTTTTATTTTTGAACGTCAGTTCACATTTGTAGGTGGATCATCAGTGTTAGAGCTAAAATTAGCATGTTTAAAGTGATTTTCATGCTTCCAGGGGCCCAAAACACAAGATTTATGGAATGGTTAAAAGTGCATGAAAATGGCCAATTTACTCACTCTGAGTTCTCAAAAAGGGTTTCTTCACCCCGGGAAGTTAATTAAATACCATTTGGAGGCATTTAATGTTTGAGCAAAAACGGCTGATTTTCGACAAAAGAGATAACACCCCCCCATTACGTCATGCTTCAGAAATGTGGAAAATGGTCCGTTTTCAAATGTTTTATTTTTGAACGTCAGTTCACATTTGTAGGTGGATCATCAGTGTTAGAGCTAAAATTAGCATGTTTAAAGTGATTTTCATGCTTCCAGGGGCCCAAAACACAAGATTTATGGAATGGTTAAAAGTGCATGAAAATGGCCAATTTACTCACTCTGAGTTCTCAAAAAGGGTTTCTTCACCCCGGGAAGTTAATTAAATACCATTTGGAGGCATTTAATGTTAGAGCAAAAACGGCTGATTTTCGACAAAAGAGATAACACCCCCCCATTACGTCATGCTTCAGAAATGTGGAAAATGGTCCGTTTTCAAATGTTTTATTTTTGAACGTCAGTTCACATTTGTAGGTGGATCATCAGTGTTAGAGCTAAAATTAGCATGTTTAAAGTGATTTTCATGCTTCCAGGGGCCCAAAACACAAGATTTATGGAATGGTTAAAAGTGCATGAAAATGGCCAATTTACTCACTCTGAGTTCTCAAAAAGGGTTTCTTCACCCCGGGAAGTTAATTAAATACCATTTGGAGGCATTTAATGTTCGAGCAAAAACGGCTGATTTTCGACAAAAGAGATAACACCCCCCCATTACGTCATGCTTCAGAAATGTGGAAAATGGTCCGTTTTCAAATGTTTTATTTTTGAACGTCAGTTCACATTTGTAGGTGGATCATCAGTGTTAGAGCTAAAATTAGCATGTTTAAAATGATTTTCATGCTTCCAGGGGCCCAAAACACAAGATTTATGGAATGGTTAAAAGTGCATGAAAATGGCCAATTTACTCACTCTGAGTTCTCAAAAAGGGTTTCTTCACCCCGGGAAGTTAATTAAATACCATTTGGAGGCATTTAATGTTAGAGCAAAAACGGCTGATTTTCGACAAAAGAGATAACACCCCCCCATTACGTCATGCTTCAGAAATGTGGAAAATGGTCCGTTTTCAAATGTTTTATTTTTGAACGTCAGTTCACATTTGTAGGTGGATCATCAGTGCTAGAGCTAAAATTAGCATGTTTAAAGTGATTTTCATGCTTCCAGGGGCCCAAAACACAAGATTTATGGAATGGTTAAAAGTGCATGAAAATGGCCAATTTACTCACTCTGAGTTCTCAAAAAGGGTTTCTTCACCCCGGGAAGTTAATTAAATACCATTTGGAGGCATTTAATGTTCGAGCAAAAACGGCTGATTTTCGACAAAAGAGATAACACCCCCCCATTACGTCATGCTTCAGAAATGTGGAAAATGGTCCGTTTTCAAATGTTTTATTTTTGAACGTCAGTTCACATTTGTAGGTGGATCATCAGTGTTAGAGCTAAAATTAGCATGTTTAAAATGATTTTCATGCTTCCAGGGGCCCAAAACACAAGATTTATGGAATGGTTAAAAGTGCATGAAAATGGCCAATTTACTCACTCTGAGTTCTCAAAAAGGGTTTCTTCACCCCGGGAAGTTAATTAAATACCATTTGGAGGCATTTAATGTTCGAGCAAAAACGGCTGATTTTCGACAAAAGAGATAACACCCCCCCATTACGTCATGCTTCAGAAATTTGGAAAATGGTCCGTTTTCAAATGTTTTATTTTTGAACGTCAGTTCACATTTGTAGGTGGATCATCAGTGTTAGGGCTAAAATTAGCATGTTTAAAGTGATTTTCATGCTTCCAGGGGCCCAAAACACAAGATTTATGGAACGGTTAAAAGTGCATGAAAATGGCCAATTTACTCACTCTGAGTTCTCAAAAAGGGTTTCTTCACCCCGGGAATTTAATTAAATACCATTTGGAGGCATTTAATGTTCGAGCAAAAACGGCTGATTTTCGACAAAAGAGATAACACCCCCCCATTACGTCATGCTTCAGAAATGTGGAAAATGGTCCGTTTTCAAATGTTTTATTTTTGAACGGCAGTTCACATTTGTAGGTGGATCATCAGTGTTAGAGCTAAAATTAGCATGTTTAAAGTGATTTTCATGCTTCCAGGGGCCCAAAACACAAGATTTATGGAATGGTTAAAAGTGCATGAAAATGGCCAATTTACTCACTCTGAGTTCTCAAAAAGGGTTTCTTCACCCCGGGAAGTTAATTAAATACCATTTGGAGGCATTTAATGTTCGAGCAAAAACGGCTGATTTTCGACAAAAGAGATAACACCCCCCCATTACGTCATGCTTCAGAAATGTGGAAAATGGTCCGTTTTCAAATGTTTTATTTTTGAACGTCAGTTCACATTTGTAGGTGGATCATCAGTGTTAGAGCTAAAATTAGCATGTTTAAAGTGATTTTCATGCTTCCAGGGGCCCAAAACACAAGATTTATGGAATGGTTAAAAGTGCATGAAAATGGCCAATTTACTCACTCTGAGTTCTCAAAAAGGGTTTCTTCACCCCGGGAAGTTAATTAAATACCATTTGGAGGCATTTAATGTTAGAGCAAAAACGGCTGATTTTCGACAAAAGAGATAACACCCCCCCATTACATCATGCTTCAGAAATGTGGAAAATGGTCCGTTTTCAAATGTTTTATTTTTGAACGTCAGTTCACATTTGTAGGTGGATCATCAGTGTTAGAGCTAAAATTAGCATGTTTAAAGTGATTTTCATGCTTCCAGGGGCCCAAAACACAAGATTTATGGAATGGTTAAAAGTGCATGAAAATGGCCAATTTACTCACTCTGAGTTCTCAAAAAGGGTTTCTTCACCCCGGGAAGTTAATTAAATACCATTTGGAGGCATTTAATGTTAGAGCAAAAACGGCTGATTTTCGACAAAAGAGATAACACCCCCCCATTACGTCATGCTTCAGAAATGTGGAAAATGGTCCGTTTTCAAATGTTTTATTTTTGAACGTCAGTTCACATTTGTAGGTGGATCATCAGTGTTAGAGCTAAAATTAGCATGTTTAAAGTGATTTTCATGCTTCCAGGGGCCCAAAACACAAGATTTATGGAATGGTTAAAAGTGCATGAAAATGGCCAATTTACTCACTCTGAGTTCTCAAAAAGGGTTTCTTCACCCCGGGAAGTTAATTAAATACCACTTGGAGGCATTTAATGTTAGAGCAAAAACGGCTGATTTTCGACAAAAGAGATAACACCCCCCCATTACGTCATGCTTCAGAAATGTGGAAAATGGTCCGTTTTCAAATGTTTTATTTTTGAACGTCAGTTCACATTTGTAGGTGGATCATCAGTGTTAGAGCTAAAATTAGCATGTTTAAAGTGATTTTCATGCTTCCAGGGGCCCAAAACACAAGATTTATGGAATGGTTAAAAGTGCATGAAAATGGCCAATTTACTCACTCTGAGTTCTCAAAAAGGGTTTCTTCACCCCAGGAAGTTAATTAAATACCATTTGGAGGCATTTAATGTTCGAGCAAAAACGGCTGATTTTCGACAAAAGAGATAACACCCCCCCATTACGTCATGCTTCAGAAATGTGGAAAATGGTCCGTTTTCAAATGTTTTATTTTTTAACGTCAGTTCACATTTGTAGGTGGATCATCAGTGTTAGAGCTAAAATTAGCATGTTTAAAGTGATTTTCATGCTTCCAGGGGCCCAAAACACAAGATTTATGGAATGGTTAAAAGTGCATGAAAATGGCCAATTTACTCACTCTGAGTTCTCAAAAAGGGTTTCTTCACCCCGGGAAGTTAATTAAATACCATTTGGAGGCATTTAATGTTAGAGCAAAAACGGCTGATTTTCGACAAAAGAGATAACACCCCCCCATTACGTCATGCTTCAGAAATGTGGAAAATGGTCCGTTTTCAAATGTTTTATTTTTGAACGTCAGTTCACATTTGTAGGTGGATCATCAGTGTTAGAGCTAAAATTAGCATGTTTAAAGTGATTTTCATGCTTCCAGGGGCCCAAAACACAAGATTTATGGAATGGTTAAAAGTGCATGAAAATGGCCAATTTACTCACTCTGAGTTCTCAAAAAGGGTTTCTTCACCCCGGGAAGTTAATTAAATACCATTTGGAGGCATTTAATGTTAGAGCAAAAACGGCTGATTTTCGACAAAAGAGATAACACCCCCCCATTACGTCATGCTTCAGAAATGTGGAAAATGGTCCGTTTTCAAATGTTTTATTTTTGAACGTCAGTTCACATTTGTAGGTGGATCATCAGTGTTAGAGCTAAAATTAGCATGTTTAAAGTGATTTTCATGCTTCCAGGGGCCCAAAACACAAGATTTATGGAATGGTTAAAAGTGCATGAAAATGGCCAATTTACTCACTCTGAGTTCTCAAAAAGGGTTTCTTCACCCCGGGAAGTTAATTAAATACCACTTGGAGGCATTTAATGTTAGAGCAAAAACGGCTGATTTTCGACAAAAGAGATAACACCCCCCCATTACGTCATGCTTCAGAAATGTGGAAAATGGTCCGTTTTCAAATGTTTTATTTTTGAACGTCAGTTCACATTTGTAGGTGGATAATCAGTGTTAGAGCTAAAATTAGCATGTTTAAAGTGATTTTCATGCTTCCAGGGGCCCAAAACACAAGATTTATGGAATGGTTAAAAGTGCATGAAAATGGCCAATTTACTCACTCTGAGTTCTCAAAAAGGGTTTCTTCACCCCAGGAAGTTAATTAAATACCATTTGGAGGCATTTAATGTTCGAGCAAAAACGGCTGATTTTCGACAAAAGAGATAACACCCCCCCATTACGTCATGCTTCAGAAATGTGGAAAATGGTCCGTTTTCAAATGTTTTATTTTTTAACGTCAGTTCACATTTGTAGGTGGATCATCAGTGTTAGAGCTAAAATTAGCATGTTTAAAGTGATTTTCATGCTTCCAGGGGCCCAAAACACAAGATTTATGGAATGGTTAAAAGTGCATGAAAATGGCCAATTTACTCACTCTGAGTTCTCAAAAAGGGTTTCTTCACCCCGGGAAGTTAATTAAATACCATTTGGAGGCATTTAATGTTAGAGCAAAAACGGCTGATTTTCGACAAAAGAGATAACACCCCTCCATTACGTCATGCTTCAGAAATGTGGAAAATGGTCCGTTTTCAAATGTTTTATTTTTGAACGTCAGTTCACATTTGTAGGTGGATCATCAGTGTTAGAGCTAAAATTAGCATGTTTAAAGTGATTTTCATGCTTCCAGGGGCCCAAAACACAAGATTTATGGAATGGTTAAAAGTGCATGAAAATGGCCAATTTACTCACTCTGAGTTCTCAAAAAGGGTTTCTTCACCCCGGGAAGTTAATTAAATACCACTTGGAGGCATTTAATGTTAGAGCAAAAACGGCTGATTTTCGACAAAAGAGATAACACCCCCCCATTACGTCATGCTTCAGAAATGTGGAAAATGGTCCGTTTTCAAATGTTTTATTTTTGAACGTCAGTTCACATTTGTAGGTGGATCATCAGTGTTAGAGCTAAAATTAGCATGTTTAAAGTGATTTTCATGCTTCCAGGGGCCCAAAACACAAGATTTATGGAATGGTTAAAAGTGCATGAAAATGGCCAATTTACTCACTCTGAGTTCTCAAAAAGGGTTTCTTCACCCCAGGAAGTTAATTAAATACCATTTGGAGGCATTTAATGTTCGAGCAAAAACGGCTGATTTTCGACAAAAGAGATAACACCCCCCCATTACGTCATGCTTCAGAAATGTGGAAAATGGTCCGTTTTCAAATGTTTTATTTTTTAACGTCAGTTCACATTTGTAGGTGGATCATCAGTGTTAGAGCTAAAATTAGCATGTTTAAAGTGATTTTCATGCTTCCAGGGGCCCAAAACACAAGATTTATGGAATGGTTAAAAGTGCATGAAAATGGCCAATTCACTCACTCTGAGGGGCATATTACCAAGCAATAGCGATAATTATCACTATTGCTTGGTTAGAGACAAAAATTTACCGCTGAGCTGCGGCGATTTTTACCGCAAATAAACCTTGGTATTACCAAGGTTTATCGCAAATGCGATAAAAATCGCCGCAATGCATGAATATCGCTGAAAAGTCAGCGATATTCAGGCATTTCCGAGCTAATGCTCTTAGCCATGTTATCCACCTCCCATTAGATAACATGGCTAAGAACTGCTCAGGGCAGGTGTTAGCTTTTGGAGATATTCGCGCTTAGAGCGAATATCTCCAAAAGTTGGTAATAGGAGATAGCGTTGTTAGCGACTGTTTTCAGTCTCTAACATCTTGGCACGCCCACTTTGCATGTCATTAGTGATAAATATCACTGACATGCAATGTGGGGCCCAAGATGGTCGCTATCTCCTACTAGCTGTCGCTAACTGGTGTTAGCGACAGCTAGGTAATAGGGAGATAATGTTATCTCCGCTTTCTTGGCTTTTAAAGCCAAAAAAGCGGAGATAAACCCCCTTGATAATATGCCCCCTAGTTCTCAAAAAGGGTTTCTTCACCCCGGGAAGTTAATTAAATACCATTTGGAGGCATTTAATGTTAGAGCAAAAACGGCTGATTTTCGACAAAAGAGATAACACCCCCCCATTACGTCATGCTTCAGAAATGTGGAAAATGGTCCGTTTTCAAATGTTTTATTTTTGAACGTCAGTTCACATTTGTAGGTGGATCATCAGTGTTAGAGCTAAAATTAGCATGTTTAAAGTGATTTTCATGCTTCCAGGGGCCCAAAACACAAGATTTATGGAATGGTTAAAAGTGCATGAAAATGGCCAATTTACTCACTCTGAGTTCTCAAAAAGGGTTTCTTCACCCCGGGAAGTTAATTAAATACCATTTGGAGGCATTTAATGTTCGAGCAAAAACGGCTGATTTTCGACAAAAGAGATAACACCCCCCCATTACGTCATGCTTCAGAAATGTGGAAAATGGTCCGTTTTCAAATGTTTTATTTTTGAACGTCAGTTCACATTTGTAGGTGGATCATCAGTGTTAGAGCTAAAATTAGCATGTTTAAAATGATTTTCATGCTTCCAGGGGCCCAAAACACAAGATTTATGGAATGGTTAAAAGTGCATGAAAATGGCCAATTTACTCACTCTGAGTTCTCAAAAAGGGTTTCTTCACCCCGGGAAGTTAATTAAATACCATTTGGAGGCATTTAATGTTAGAGCAAAAACGGCTGATTTTCGACAAAAGAGATAACACCCCCCCATTACGTCATGCTTCAGAAATGTGGAAAATGGTCCGTTTTCAAATGTTTTATTTTTGAACGTCAGTTCACATTTGTAGGTGGATCATCAGTGCTAGAGCTAAAATTAGCATGTTTAAAGTGATTTTCATGCTTCCAGGGGCCCAAAACACAAGATTTATGGAATGGTTAAAAGTGCATGAAAATGGCCAATTTACTCACTCTGAGTTCTCAAAAAGGGTTTCTTTACCCCGGGAAGTTAATTAAATACCATTTGGAGGCATTTAATGTTCGAGCAAAAACGGCTGATTTTCGACAAAAGAGATAACACCCCCCCATTACGTCATGCTTCAGAAATGTGGAAAATGGTCCGTTTTCAAATGTTTTATTTTTGAACGTCAGTTCACATTTGTAGGTGGATCATCAGTGTTAGAGCTAAAATTAGCATGTTTAAAATGATTTTCATGCTTCCAGGGGCCCAAAACACAAGATTTATGGAATGGTTAAAAGTGCATGAAAATGGCCAATTTACTCACTCTGAGTTCTCAAAAAGGGTTTCTTCACCCCGGGAAGTTAATTAAATACCATTTGGAGGCATTTAATGTTCGAGCAAAAACGGCTGATTTTCGACAAAAGAGATAACACCCCCCCATTACGTCATGCTTCAGAAATTTGGAAAATGGTCCGTTTTCAAATGTTTTATTTTTGAACGTCAGTTCACATTTGTAGGTGGATCATCAGTGTTAGGGCTAAAATTAGCATGTTTAAAGTGATTTTCATGCTTCCAGGGGCCCAAAACACAAGATTTATGGAACGGTTAAAAGTGCATGAAAATGGCCAATTTACTCACTCTGAGTTCTCAAAAAGGGTTTCTTCACCCCGGGAATTTAATTAAATACCATTTGGAGGCATTTAATGTTCGAGCAAAAACGGCTGATTTTCGACAAAAGAGATAACACCCCCCCATTACGTCATGCTTCAGAAATGTGGAAAATGGTCCGTTTTCAAATGTTTTATTTTTGAACGGCAGTTCACATTTGTAGGTGGATCATCAGTGTTAGAGCTAAAATTAGCATGTTTAAAGTGATTTTCATGCTTCCAGGGGCCCAAAACACAAGATTTATGGAATGGTTAAAAGTGCATGAAAATGGCCAATTTACTCACTCTGAGTTCTCAAAAAGGGTTTCTTCACCCCGGGAAGTTAATTAAATACCATTTGGAGGCATTTAATGTTCGAGCAAAAACGGCTGATTTTCGACAAAAGAGATAACACCCCCCCATTACGTCATGCTTCAGAAATGTGGAAAATGGTCCGTTTTCAAATGTTTTATTTTTGAACGTCAGTTCACATTTGTAGGTGGATCATCAGTGTTAGAGCTAAAATTAGCATGTTTAAAGTGATTTTCATGCTTCCAGGGGCCCAAAACACAAGATTTATGGAATGGTTAAAAGTGCATGAAAATGGCCAATTTACTCACTCTGAGTTCTCAAAAAGGGTTTCTTCACCCCGGGAAGTTAATTAAATACCATTTGGAGGCATTTAATGTTAGAGCAAAAACGGCTGATTTTCGACAAAAGAGATAACACCCCCCCATTACATCATGCTTCAGAAATGTGGAAAATGGTCCGTTTTCAAATGTTTTATTTTTGAACGTCAGTTCACATTTGTAGGTGGATCATCAGTGTTAGAGCTAAAATTAGCATGTTTAAAGTGATTTTCATGCTTCCAGGGGCTCGGGAAGTGAAATAAATACCATTTGGAGGCATTTAATGTTCGAGCAAAAACGGCTGATTTTCGACAAAAGAGATAACACCCCCCCATTACGTCATGCTTCAGAAATGTGGAAAATGGTCCGTTTTCAAATGTTTTATTTTTGAACGTCAGTTCACATTTGTAGGTGGATCATCAGTGTTAGAGCTAAAATTAGCATGTTTAAAGTGATTTTCATGCTTCCAGGGGCCCAAAACACAAGATTTATGGAATGGTTAAAAGTGCATGAAAATGGCCAATTTACTCACTCTGAGTTCTCAAAAAGGGTTTCTTCACCCCGGGAAGTTAATTAAATACCATTTGGAGGCATTTAATGTTCGAGCAAAAACGGCTGATTTTCGACAAAAGAGATAACACCCCCCATTACGTCATGCTTCAGAAATGTGGAAAATGGTCCGTTTTCAAATGTTTTATTTTTGAACGTCAGTTCACATTTGTAGGTGGATCATCAGTGTTAGAGCTAAAATTAGCATGTTTAAAGTGATTTTCATGCTTCCAGGGGCCCAAAACACAAGATTTATGGAATGGTTAAAAGTGCATGAAAATGGCCAATTTACTCACTCTGAGTTCTCAAAAAGGGTTTCTTCACCCCGGGAAGTTAATTAAATACCATTTGGAGGCATTTAATGTTAGAGCAAAAACGGCTGATTTTCGACAAAAGAGATAACACCCCCCCATTACGTCATGCTTCAGAAATGTGGAAAATGGTCCGTTTTCAAATGTTTTATTTTTGAACGTCAGTTCACATTTGTAGGTGGATCATCAGTGTTAGAGCTAAAATTAGCATGTTTAAAGTGATTTTCATGCTTCCAGGGGCCCAAAACACAAGATTTATGGAATGGTTAAAAGTGCATGAAAATGGCCAATTTACTCACTCTGAGTTCTCAAAAAGGGTTTCTTCACCCCGGGAAATTAATTAAATACCATTTGGAGGCATTTAATGTTCGAGCAAAAACGGCTGATTTTCGACAAAAGAGATAACACCCCCCCATTACGTCATGCTTCAGAAATGTGGAAAATGGTCCGTTTTCAAATGTTTTATTTTTGAACGTCAGTTCACATTTGTAGGTGGATCATCAGTGTTAGAGCTAAAATTAGCATGTTTAAAATGATTTTCATGCTTCCAGGGGCCCAAAACACAAGATTTATGGAATGGTTAAAAGTGCATGAAAATGGCCAATTTACTCACTCTGAGTTCTCAAAAAGGGTTTCTTCACCCCGGGAAGTTAATTAAATACCATTTGGAGGCATTTAATGTTAGAGCAAAAACGGCTGATTTTCGACAAAAGAGATAACACCCCCCCATTACGTCATGCTTCAGAAATGTGGAAAATGGTCCGTTTTCAAATGTTTTATTTTTGAACGTCAGTTCACATTTGTAGGTGGATCATCAGTGCTAGAGCTAAAATTAGCATGTTTAAAGTGATTTTCATGCTTCCAGGGGCCCAAAACACAAGATTTATGGAATGGTTAAAAGTGCATGAAAATGGCCAATTTACTCACTCTGAGTTCTCAAAAAGGGTTTCTTCACCCCGGGAAGTTAATTAAATACCATTTGGAGGCATTTAATGTTCGAGCAAAAACGGCTGATTTTCGACAAAAGAGATAACACCCCCCCATTACGTCATGCTTCAGAAATGTGGAAAATGGTCCGTTTTCAAATGTTTTATTTTTGAACGTCAGTTCACATTTGTAGGTGGATCATCAGTGTTAGAGCTAAAATTAGCATGTTTAAAATGATTTTCATGCTTCCAGGGGCCCAAAACACAAGATTTATGGAATGGTTAAAAGTGCATGAAAATGGCCAATTTACTCACTCTGAGTTCTCAAAAAGGGTTTCTTCACCCCGGGAAGTTAATTAAATACCATTTGGAGGCATTTAATGTTCGAGCAAAAACGGCTGATTTTCGACAAAAGAGATAACACCCCCCCATTACGTCATGCTTCAGAAATTTGGAAAATGGTCCGTTTTCAAATGTTTTATTTTTGAACGTCAGTTCACATTTGTAGGTGGATCATCAGTGTTAGGGCTAAAATTAGCATGTTTAAAGTGATTTTCATGCTTCCAGGGGCCCAAAACACAAGATTTATGGAACGGTTAAAAGTGCATGAAAATGGCCAATTTACTCACTCTGAGTTCTCAAAAAGGGTTTCTTCACCCCGGGAATTTAATTAAATACCATTTGGAGGCATTTAATGTTCGAGCAAAAACGGCTGATTTTCGACAAAAGAGATAACACCCCCCCATTACGTCATGCTTCAGAAATGTGGAAAATGGTCCGTTTTCAAATGTTTTATTTTTGAACGGCAGTTCACATTTGTAGGTGGATCATCAGTGTTAGAGCTAAAATTAGCATGTTTAAAGTGATTTTCATGCTTCCAGGGGCCCAAAACACAAGATTTATGGAATGGTTAAAAGTGCATGAAAATGGCCAATTTACTCACTCTGAGTTCTCAAAAAGGGTTTCTTCACCCCGGGAAATTAATTAAATACCATTTGGAGGCATTTAATGTTCGAGCAAAAACGGCTGATTTTCGACAAAAGAGATAACACCCCCCCATTACGTCATGCTTCAGAAATGTGGAAAATGGTCCGTTTTCAAATGTTTTATTTTTGAACGTCAGTTCACATTTGTAGGTGGATCATCAGTGTTAGAGCTAAAATTAGCATGTTTAAAGTGATTTTCATGCTTCCAGGGGCCCAAAACACCAGATTTATGGAATGGTTAAAAGTGCATGAAAATGGCCAATTTACTCACTCTGAGTTCTCAAAAAGGGTTTCTTCACCCCGGGAAGTTAATTAAATACCATTTGGAGGCATTTAATGTTAGAGCAAAAACGGCTGATTTTCGACAAAAGAGATAACACCCCCCCATTACATCATGCTTCAGAAATGTGGAAAATGGTCCGTTTTCAAATGTTTTATTTTTGAACGTCAGTTCACATTTGCAGGTGGATCATCAGTGTTAGAGCTAAAATTAGCATGTTTAAAGTGATTTTCATGCTTCCAGGGGCCCAAAACACAAGATTTATGGAATGGTTAAAAGTGCATGAAAATGGCCAATTTACTCACTCTGAGTTCTCAAAAAGGGTTTCTTCACCCCGGGAAGTTAATTAAATACCATTTGGAGGCATTTAATGTTCGAGCAAAAACGGCTGATTTTCGACAAAAGAGATAACACCCCCCCATTACGTCATGCTTCAGAAATGTGGAAAATGGTCCGTTTTCAAATGTTTTATTTTTGAACGTCAGTTCACATTTGTAGGTGGATCATCAGTGTTAGAGCTAAAATTAGCATGTTTAAAGTGATTTTCATGCTTCCAGGGGCTCGGGAAGTTAATTAAATACCATTTGGAGGCATTTAATGTTCGAGCAAAAACAGCTGATTTTCGACAAAAGAGATAACACCCCCCCATTACGTCATGCTTCAGAAATGTGGAAAATGGTCCGTTTTCAAATGTTTTATTTTTGAACGTCAGTTCACATTTGTAGGTGGATCATCAGTGTTAGAGCTAAAATTAGCATGTTTAAAGTGATTTTCATGCTTCCAGGGGCTCGGGAAGTTAATTAAATACCATTTGGAGGCATTTAATGTTCGAGCAAAAACGGCTGATTTTCGACAAAAGAGATAACACCCCCCCATTACGTCATGCTTCAGAAATGTGGAAAATGGTCCGTTTTCAAATGTTTTATTTTTGAACGTCAGTTCACATTTGTAGGTGGATCATCAGTGTTAGAGCTAAAATTAGCATGTTTAAAGTGATTTTCATGCTTCCAGGGGCTCGGGAAGTGAAATAAATACCATTTGGAGGCATTTAATGTTCGAGCCAAAAAGGCTGATTTTCCACAAAAGAGATAACACCCCCCCATTACGTCATGCTTCAGAAATGTGGAAAATGGTCCGTTTTCAAATGTTTTATTTTTGAACGTCAGTTCACATTTGTAGGTGGATCATCAGTGTTAGAGCTAAAATTAGCATGTTTAAAGTGATTTTCATGCTTCCAGGGGCTTGGGAAGTTAATTAAATACCATTTGGAGGCATTTAATGTTCGAGCAAAAACGGCTGATTTTCGGCAAAAGAGATAACACCCCCCCATTACGTCATGCTTCAGAAATGTGGAAAATGGTCCGTTTTCAAATGTTTTATTTTTGAACGTCAGTTCACATTTGTAGGTGGATCATCAGTGTTAGAGCTAAAATTAGCATGTTTAAAGTGATTTTCATGCTTCCAGGGGCCCAAAACACAAGATTTATGGAATGGTTAAAAGTGCATGAAAATGGCCAATTTACTCACTCTGAGTTCTCAAAAAGGGTTTCTTCACCCCGGGAAGTTAATTAAATACCATTTGGAGGCATTTAATGTTAGAGCAAAAACGGCTGATTTTCGACAAAAGAGATAACACCCCCCCATTACGTCATGCTTCAGAAATGTGGAAAATGGTCCGTTTTCAAATGTTTTATTTTTGAACGTCAGTTCACATTTGTAGGTGGATCATCAGTGTTAGAGCTAAAATTAGCATGTTTAAAGTGATTTTCATGCTTCCAGGGGCCCAAAACACAAGATTTATGGAATGGTTAAAAGTGCATGAAAATGGCCAATTTACTCACTCTGAGTTCTCAAAAAGGATTTCTTCACCCCGGGAAGTTAATTAAATACCATTTGGAGGCATTTAATGTTCGAGCAAAAACGGCTGATTTTCGACAAAAGAGATAACACCCCCCCATTACGTCATGCTTCAGAAATGTGGAAAATGGTCCGTTTTCAAATGTTTTATTTTTGAACGTCAGTTCACATTTGTAGGTGGATCATCAGTGTTAGAGCTAAAATTAGCATGTTTAAAGTGATTTTCATGCTTCCAGGGGCTCGGGAAGTTAATTAAATACCATTTGGAGGCATTTAATGTTCGAGCAAAAACGGCTGATTTTCGACAAAAGAGATAACACCCCCATTATGTCATGCTTCAGAAATGTGGAAAATGGTCTGTTTTCAAATGTTTTATTTTTGAACGTCAGTTCACATTTGTAGGTGGATCATCAGTGTTAGAGCTAAAATTAGCATGTTTAAAGTGATTTTCATGCTTCCAGGGGCTCAGGAAGTTAATTAAATACCATTTGGAGGCATTTAATGTTCGAGCAAAAACGGCTGATTTTCGACAAAAGAGATAACACCCCCCCATTACGTCATGCTTCAGAAATGTGGAAAATGGTCCGTTTTCAAATGTTTTATTTTTGAACGTCAGTTCACATTTGTAGGTGGATCATCAGTGTTAGAGCTAAAATTAGCATGTTTAAAGTGATTTTCATGCTTCCAGGGGCCCAAAACACCAGATTTATGGAATGGTTAAAAGTGCATGAAAATGGCCAATTTACTCACTCTGAGTTCTCAAAAAGGGTTTCTTCACCCCGGGAAGTTAATTAAATACCATTTGGAGGCATTTAATGTTAGAGCAAAAACGGCTGATTTTCGACAAAAGAGATAACACCCCCCCATTACATCATGCTTCAGAAATGTGGAAAATGGTCCGTTTTCAAATGTTTTATTTTTGAACGTCAGTTCACATTTGTAGGTGGATCATCAGTGTTAGAGCTAAAATTAGCATGTTTAAAGTGATTTTCATGCTTCCAGGGGCCCAAAACACAAGATTTATGGAATGGTTAAAAGTGCATGAAAATGGCCAATTTACTCACTCTGAGTTCTCAAAAAGGGTTTCTTCACCCCGGGAAGTTAATTAAATACCATTTGGAGGCATTTAATGTTCGAGCAAAAACGGCTGATTTTCGACAAAAGAGATAACACCCCCCCATTACGTCATGCTTCAGAAATGTGGAAAATGGTCCGTTTTCAAATGTTTTATTTTTGAACGTCAGTTCACATTTGTAGGTGGATCATCAGTGTTAGAGCTAAAATTAGCATGTTGAAAGTGATTTTCATGCTTCCAGGGGCTCGGGAAGTGAAATAAATACCATTTGGAGGCATTTAATGTTCGAGCAAAAACGGCTGATTTTCGACAAAAGAGATAACACCCCCCCATTAAGTCATGCTTCAGAAATGTGGAAAATGGTCCGTTTTCAAATGTTTTATTTTTGAACGTCAGTTCACATTTGTAGGTGGATCATCAGTGTTAGAGCTAAAATTAGCATGTTTAAAGTGATTTTCATGCTTCCAGGGGCTCGGGAAGTTAATTAAATACCATTTGGAGGCATTTAATGTTCAAGCAAAAACGGCTGATTTTCGACAAAAGAGATAACACCCCCCCATTACGTCATGCTTCAGAAATGTGGAAAATGGTCCGTTTTCAAATGTTTTATTTTTTAACGTCAGTTCACATTTGTAGGTGGATCATCAGTGTTAGAGCTAAAATTAGCATGTTTAAAGTGATTTTCATGCTTCCAGGGGCTCGGGAAGTTGATTAAATACCATTTGGAGGCATTTAACGTTCGAGCAAAAACGGCTGATTTTCGACAAAAGAGATAACACCCCCCCATTACGTCATGCTTCAGAAATGTGGAAAATGGTCCGTTTTCAAAGGTTTTATTTTTGAACGTCAGTTCACATTTGTAGGTGGATCATCAGTGTTAGAGCTAAAATTAGCATGTTTAAAGTGATTTTCATGCTTCTAGGGGCTCGGGAAGTTAATTAAATACCATTTGGAGGCATTTAATGTTCGAGCAAAAACGGCTGATTTTCGACAAAAGAGATAACACCCCCCCATTACGTCATGCTTCAGAAATGTGGAAAATGGTCAGTTTTCAAATGTTTTATTTTTGAACGTCAGTTTACATTTGTAGGTGGATCATCAGTGTTAGAGCTAAAATTAGCATGTTTAAAGTGATTTTCATGCTTCCAGGGGCTCGGGAAGTTAATTAAATACCATTTGGAGGCATTTAATGTTCGAGCAAAAACGGCTGATTTTCCACAAAAGAGATAACACCCCCCCATTACGTCATGCTTCAGAAATGTGGAAAATGGTCCGTTTTCAAATGTTTTATTTTTGAACGTCAGTTCACATTTGTAGGTGGATCATCAGTGTTAGAGCTAAAATTAGCATGTTTAAAGTGATTTTCATGCTTCCAGGGGCCCAAAACACAAGATTTATGGAATGGTTAAAAGTGCATGAAAATGGCCAATTTACTCACTCTGAGTTCTCAAAAAGGGTTTCTTCACCCCGGGAAGTTAATTAAATACCATTTGGAGGCATTTAATGTTCGAGCAAAAACGGCTGATTTTCGACAAAAGAGATAACACCCCCCCATTACGTTATGCTTCATAAATGTGGAAAATGGTCCGTTTTCAAATGTTTTATTTTTGAACGTCAGTTCACATTTGTAGGTGGATCATCAGTGTTAGAGCTAAAATTAGCATGTTTAAAGTGATTTTCATGCTTCCAGGGGCTCGGGAAGTTGATTAAATACCATTTGGAGGCATTTAATGTTCGAGCAAAAACGGCTGATTTTCGACAAAAGAGATAACACCCCCCCATTACGTCATGCTTCAGAAATGTGGAAAATGGTCCGTTTTCAAAGGTTTTATTTTTGAACGTCAGTTCACATTTGTAGGTGGATCATCAGTGTTAGAGCTAAAATTAGCATGTTTAAAGTGATTTTCATGCTTCCAGGGGCTCGGGAAGTTAATTAAATACCATTTGGAGGCATTTAATGTTTGAGCAAAAATGGCTGATTTTCGACAAAAGAGATAACACCCCCCCATTACGTCATGCTTCAGAAATGTGGAAAATGGTCAGTTTTCAAATGTTTTATTTTTGAACGTCAGTTTACATTTGTAGGTGGATCATCAGTGTTAGAGCTAAAATTAGCATGTTTAAAGTGATTTTCATGCTTCCAGGGGCTCGGGAAGTTAATTAAATACCATTTGGAGGCATTTAATGTTCGAGCAAAAACAGCAGATTTTCGACAAAAGAGATAACACCCCCCCATTACGTCATGCTTCAGAAATGTGGAAAATGGTCCGTTTTCAAATGTTTTATTTTTAAACGTCAGTTCACATTTGTAGGTGGATCATCAGTGTTAGAGCTAAAATTAGCATGTTTAAAGTGATTTTCATGCTTCCAGGGGCTCGGGAAGTTAATTAAATACCATTTGGAGGCATTTAATGTTCGAGCAAAAACGGCTGATTTTCGACAAAAGAGATAACACCCCCCCATTACGTCATGCTTCAGAAATGTGGAAAATGGTCCGTTTTCAAATGTTTTATTTTTGAACGTCAGTTCACATTTGTAGGTGGATCATCAGTGTTAGAGCTAAAATTAGCATGTTTAAAGTGATTTTCATGCTTCCAGGGGCTCGGGAAGTGAAATAAATACCATTTGGAGGCATTTAATGTTCGAGCAAAAAAGGCTGATTTTCCACAAAAGAGATAACACCCCCCCATTACGTCATGCTTCAGAAATGTGGAAAATGGTCCGTTTTCAAATGTTTTATTTTTGAACGTCAGTTCACATTTGTAGGTGGATCATCAGTGTTAGAGCTAAAATTAGCATGTTTAAAGTGATTTTCATGCTTCCAGGGGCTCGGGAAGTTAATTAAATACCATTTGGAGGCATTTAATGTTCGAGCAAAAACGGCTGATTTTCGACAAAAGAGATAACACCCCCCCATTACGTCATGCTTCAGAAATGTGGAAAATGGTCCGTTTTCAAATGTTTTATTTTTGAACGTCAGTTCACATTTGTAGGTGGATCATCAGTGTTAGAGCTAAAATTAGCATGTTTAAAGTGATTTTCATGCTTCCAGGGGCTCGGGAAGTGAAATAAATACCATTTGGAGGCATTTAATGTTCGAGCAAAAACGGCTGATTTTCGACAAAAGAGATAACACCCCCCCATTACGTCATGCTTCAGAAATGTGGAAAATGGTCCGTTTTCAAATGTTTTATTTTTGAACGTCAGTTCACATTTGTAGGTGGATCATCAGTGTTAGAGCTAAAATTAGCATGTTTAAAGTGATTTTCATGCTTCCAGGGGCCCAAAACACAAGATTTATGGAATGGTTAAAAGTGCATGAAAATGGCCAATTTACTCACTCTGAGTTCTCAAAAAGGGTTTCTTCACCCCGGGAAGTTAATTAAATACCATTTGGAGGCATTTAATGTTCGAGCAAAAACGGCTGATTTTCGACAAAAGAGATAACACCCCCCATTACGTCATGCTTCAGAAATGTGGAAAATGGTCCGTTTTCAAATGTTTTATTTTTGAACGTCAGTTCACATTTGTAGGTGGATCATCAGTGTTAGAGCTAAAATTAGCATGTTTAAAGTGATTTTCATGCTTCCAGGGGCCCAAAACACAAGATTTATGGAATGGTTAAAAGTGCATGAAAATGGCCAATTTACTCACTCTGAGTTCTCAAAAAGGGTTTCTTCACCCCGGGAAGTTAATTAAATACCATTTGGAGGCATTTAATGTTAGAGCAAAAACGGCTGATTTTCGACAAAAGAGATAACACCCCCCCATTACGTCATGCTTCAGAAATGTGGAAAATGGTCCGTTTTCAAATGTTTTATTTTTGAACGTCAGTTCACATTTGTAGGTGGATCATCAGTGTTAGAGCTAAAATTAGCATGTTTAAAGTGATTTTCATGCTTCCAGGGGCCCAAAACACAAGATTTATGGAATGGTTAAAAGTGCATGAAAATGGCCAATTTACTCACTCTGAGTTCTCAAAAAGGGTTTCTTCACCCCGGGAAATTAATTAAATACCATTTGGAGGCATTTAATGTTCGAGCAAAAACGGCTGATTTTCGACAAAAGAGATAACACCCCCCCATTACGTCATGCTTCAGAAATGTGGAAAATGGTCCGTTTTCAAATGTTTTATTTTTGAACGTCAGTTCACATTTGTAGGTGGATCATCAGTGTTAGAGCTAAAATTAGCATGTTTAAAATGATTTTCATGCTTCCAGGGGCCCAAAACACAAGATTTATGGAATGGTTAAAAGTGCATGAAAATGGCCAATTTACTCACTCTGAGTTCTCAAAAAGGGTTTCTTCACCCCGGGAAGTTAATTAAATACCATTTGGAGGCATTTAATGTTCGAGCAAAAACGGCTGATTTTCGACAAAAGAGATAACACCCCCCCATTACGTCATGCTTCAGAAATGTGGAAAATGGTCCGTTTTCAAATGTTTTATTTTTGAACGTCAGTTCACATTTGTAGGTGGATCATCAGTGTTAGGGCTAAAATTAGCATGTTTAAAGTGATTTTCATGCTTCCAGGGGCCCAAAACACAAGATTTATGGAATGGTTAAAAGTGCATGAAAATGGCCAATTTACTCACTCTGAGTTCTCAAAAAGGGTTTCTTCACCCCGGGAATTTAATTAAATACCATTTGGAGGCATTTAATGTTCGAGCAAAAACGGCTGATTTTCGACAAAAGAGATAACACCCCCCCATTACGTCATGCTTCAGAAATGTGTAAAATGGTCCGTTTTCAAATGTTTTATTTTTGAACGTCAGTTCACATTTGTAGGTGGATCATCAGTGTTAGAGCTAAAATTAGCATGTTTAAAGTGATTTTCATGCTTCCAGGGGCCCAAAACACAAGATTTATGGAATGGTTAAAAGTGCATGAAAATGGCCAATTTACTCACTCTGAGTTCTCAAAAAGGGTTTCTTCACCCCGTGAAGTTAATTAAATACCATTTGGAGGCATTTAATGTTCGAGCAAAAACGGCTGATTTTCGACAAAAGAGATAACACCCCCCCATTACGTCATGCTTCAGAAATGTGGAAAATGGTCCGTTTTCAAATGTTTTATTTTTGAACGTCAGTTCACATTTGTAGGTGGATCATCAGTGTTAGAGCTAAAATTAGCATGTTTAAAGTGATTTTCATGCTTCCAGGGGCTCGGGAAGTGAAATAAATACCATTTGGAGGCATTTAATGTTCGAGCAAAAACGGCTGATTTTCGACAAAAGAGATAACACCCCCCCATTACGTCATGCTTCAGAAATGTGGAAAATGGTCCGTTTTCAAATGTTTTATTTTTGAACGTCAGTTCACATTTGTAGGTGAATCATCAGTGTTAGAGCTAAAATTAGCATGTTTAAAGTGATTTTCATGCTTCCAGGGGCCCAAAACACAAGATTTATGGAATGGTTAAAAGTGCATGAAAATGGCCAATTTACTCACTCTGAGTTCTCAAAAAGGGTTTCTTCACCCCGGGAAGTTAATTAAATACCATTTGGAGGCATTTAATGTTAGAGCAAAAACGGCTGATTTTCGACAAAAGAGATAACACCCCCCCATTACGTCATGCTTCAGAAATGTGGAAAATGGTCCGTTTTCAAATGTTTTATTTTTGAACGTCAGTTCACATTTGTAGGTGGATCATCAGTGTTAGAGCTAAAATTAGCATGTTTAAAGTGATTTTCATGCTTCCAGGGGCCCAAAACACAAGATTTATGGAATGGTTAAAAGTGCATGAAAATGGCCAATTTACTCACTCTGAGTTCTCAAAAAGGGTTTCTTCACCCCGGGAAGTTAATTAAATACCACTTGGAGGCATTTAATGTTAGAGCAAAAACGGCTGATTTTCGACAAAAGAGATAACACCCCCCCATTACGTCATGCTTCAGAAATGTGGAAAATGGTCCGTTTTCAAATGTTTTATTTTTGAACGTCAGTTCACATTTGTAGGTGGATCATCAGTGTTAGAGCTAAAATTAGCATGTTTAAAGTGATTTTCATGCTTCCAGGGGCCCAAAACACAAGATTTATGGAATGGTTAAAAGTGCATGAAAATGGCCAATTTACTCACTCTGAGTTCTCAAAAAGGGTTTCTTCACCCCAGGAAGTTAATTAAATACCATTTGGAGGCATTTAATGTTCGAGCAAAAACGGCTGATTTTCGACAAAAGAGATAACACCCCCCCATTACGTCATGCTTCAGAAATGTGGAAAATGGTCCGTTTTCAAATGTTTTATTTTTTAACGTCAGTTCACATTTGTAGGTGGATCATCAGTGTTAGAGCTAAAATTAGCATGTTTAAAGTGATTTTCATGCTTCCAGGGGCCCAAAACACAAGATTTATGGAATGGTTAAAAGTGCATGAAAATGGCCAATTTACTCACTCTGAGGGGCATATTACCAAGCAATAGCGATAATTATCACTATTGCTTGGTTAGAGACAAAAATTTACCGCTGAGCTGCGGCGATTTTTACCGCAAATAAACCTTGGTATTACCAAGGTTTATCGCAAATGCGATAAAAATCGCCGCAATGCATGAATATCGCTGAAAAGTCAGCGATATTCAGGCATTTCCGAGCTAATGCTCTTAGCCATGTTATCCACCTCCCATTAGATAACATGGCTAAGAACTGCTCAGGGCAGGTGTTAGCTTTTGGAGATATTCGCGCTTAGAGCGAATATCTCCAAAAGTTGGTAATAGGAGATAGCGTTGTTAGCGACTGTTTTCAGTCTCTAACATCTTGGCACGCCCACTTTGCATGTCATTAGTGATAAATATCACTGACATGCAATGTGGGGCCCAAGATGGTCGCTATCTCCTACTAGCTGTCGCTAACTGGTGTTAGCGACAGCTAGGTAATAGGGAGATAATGTTATCTCCGCTTTCTTGGCTTTTAAAGCCAAAAAAGCGGAGATAAACCCCCTTGATAATATGCCCCCTAGTTCTCAAAAAGGGTTTCTTCACCCCGGGAAGTTAATTAAATACCATTTGGAGGCATTTAATGTTAGAGCAAAAACGGCTGATTTTCGACAAAAGAGATAACACCCCCCCATTACGTCATGCTTCAGAAATGTGGAAAATGGTCCGTTTTCAAATGTTTTATTTTTGAACGTCAGTTCACATTTGTAGGTGGATCATCAGTGTTAGAGCTAAAATTAGCATGTTTAAAGTGATTTTCATGCTTCCAGGGGCCCAAAACACAAGATTTATGGAATGGTTAAAAGTGCATGAAAATGGCCAATTTACTCACTCTGAGTTCTCAAAAAGGGTTTCTTCACCCCGGGAAGTTAATTAAATACCATTTGGAGGCATTTAATGTTCGAGCAAAAACGGCTGATTTTCGACAAAAGAGATAACACCCCCCCATTACGTCATGCTTCAGAAATATGGAAAATGGTCCGTTTTCAAATGTTTTATTTTTGAACGTCAGTTCACATTTGTAGGTGGATCATCAGTGTTAGGGCTAAAATTAGCATGTTTAAAGTGATTTTCATGCTTCCAGGGGCCCAAAACACAAGATTTATGGAATGGTTAAAAGTGCATGAAAATGGCCAATTTACTCACTCTGAGTTCTCAAAAAGGGTTTCTTCACCCCGGGAATTTAATTAAATACCATTTGGAGGCATTTAATGTTCGAGCAAAAACGGCTGATTTTCGACAAAAGAGATAACACCCCCCCATTACGTCATGCTTCAGAAATGTGGAAAATGGTCCGTTTTCAAATGTTTTATTTTTGAACGTCAGTTCACATTTGTAGGTGGATCATCAGTGTTAGAGCTAAAATTAGCATGTTTAAAGTGATTTTCATGCTTTCAGGGGCCCAAAACACAAGATTTATGGAATGGTTAAAAGTGCATGAAAATGGCCAATTTACTCACTCTGAGTTCTCAAAAAGGGTTTCTTCACCCCGGGAAGTTAATTAAATACCATTTGGAGGCATTTAATGTTCGAGCAAAAACGGCTGATTTTCGACAAAAGAGATAACACCCCCCCATTACGTCATGCTTCAGAAATGTGGAAAATGGTCCGTTTTCAAATGTTTTATTTTTGAACGTCAGTTCACATTTGTAGGTGGATCATCAGTGTTAGAGCTAAAATTAGCATGTTTAAAGTGATTTTCATGCTTCCAGGGGCCCAAAACACAAGATTTATGGAATGGTTAAAAGTGCATGAAAATGGCCAATTTACTCACTCTGAGTTCTCAAAAAGGGTTTCTTCACCCCGGGAAGTTAATTAAATACCATTTGGAGGCATTTAATGTTAGAGCAAAAACGGCTGATTTTCGACAAAAGAGATAACACCCCCCCATTACGTCATGCTTCAGAAATGTGGAAAATGGTCCGTTTTCAAATGTTTTATTTTTGAACGTCAGTTCACATTTGTAGGTGGATCATCAGTGTTAGAGCTAAAATTAGCATGTTTAAAGTGATTTTCATGCTTCCAGGGGCTCGGGAAGTTAATTAAATACCATTTGGAGGCATTTAATGTTCGAGCAAAAACGGCTGATTTTCGACAAAAGAGATAACACCCCCCCATTACGTCATGCTTCAGAAATGTGGAAAATGGTCCGTTTTCAAATGTTTTATTTTTGAACGTCAGTTCACATTTGTAGGTGGATCATCAGTGTTAGAGCTAAAATTAGCATGTTTAAAGTGATTTTCATGCTTCCAGGGGCCCAAAACACAAGATTTATGGAATGGTTAAAAGTGCATGAAAATGGCCAATTTACTCACTCTGAGTTCTCAAAAAGGGTTTCTTCACCCCGGGAAGTTAATTAAATACCATTTGGAGGCATTTAATGTTCGAGCAAAAACGGCTGATTTTCGACAAAAGAGATAACACCCCCCCCATTACGTCATGCTTCAGAAATGTGGAAAATGGTCCGTTTTCAAATGTTTTATTTTTGAACGTCAGTTCACATTTGTAGGTGGATCATCAGTGTTAGAGCTAAAATTAGCATGTTTAAAGTGATTTTCATGCTTCCAGGGGCCCAAAACACAAGATTTATGGAATGGTTAAAAGTGCATGAAAATGGCCAATTTACTCACTCTGAGTTCTCAAAAAGGGTTTCTTCACCCCGGGAAGTTAATTAAATACCATTTGGAGGCATTTAATGTTCGAGCAAAAACGGCTGATTTTCGACAAAAGAGATAACACCCCCCCATTACGTCATGCTTCAGAAATGTGGAAAATGGTCCGTTTTCAAATGTTTTATTTTTGAACGTCAGTTCACATTTGTAGGTGGATCATCAGTGTTAGAGCTAAAATTAGCATGTTTAAAGTGATTTTCATGCTTCCAGGGGCTCGGGAAGTTAATTAAATACCATTTGGAGGCATTTAATGTTCGAGCAAAAACGGCTGATTTTCGACAAAAGAGATAACACCCCCCCATTACGTCATGCTTCAGAAATGTGGAAAATGGTCCGTTTTCAAATGTTTTATTTTTGAACGTCAGTTCACATTTGTAGGTGGATCATCAGTGTTAGAGCTAAAATTAGCATGTTTAAAGTGATTTTCATGCTTCCAGGGGCTCGGGAAGATAATTAAATACCATTTGGAGGCATTTAATGTTCGAGCAAAAACGGCTGATTTTCGACAAAAGAGATAACACCCCCCCATTACGTCATGCTTCAGAAATGTGGAAAATGGTCCGTTTTCAAATGTTTTATTTTTGAACGTCAGTTCACATTTGTAGGTGGATCATCAGTGTTAGAGCTAAAATTAGCATGTTTAAAGTGATTTTCATGCTTCCAGGGGCTCGGGAAGTTAATTAAATACCATTTGGAGGCATTTAATGTTCGAGCAAAAACGGCTGATTTTCGACAAAAGAGATAACACCCTCCCATTACGTCATGCTTCAGAAATGTGGAAAATGGTCCGTTTTCAAATGTTTTATTTTTGAACGTCAGTTCACATTTGTAGGTGGATCATCAGTGTTAGAGCTAAAATTAGCATGTTTAAAGTGATTTTCATGCTTCCAGGGGCCCAAAACACAAGATTTATGGAATGGTTAAAAGTGCATGAAGATGGCCAATTTACTCACTCTGAGTTCGCAAAAAGGGTTTCTTCACCCCGGGAAGTTAATTAAATACCATTTGGAGGCATTTAATGTTAGAGCAAAAACGGCTGATTTTCGACAAAAGAGATAACACCCCCCCATTACGTCATGCTTCAGAAATGTGGAAAATGGTCCGTTTTCAAATGTTTTATTTTTGAACGTCAGTTCACATTTGTAGGTAGATCGTCAGTGTTAGAGCTAAAATTAGCATGTTTAAAGTGATTTTCATGCTTCCAGGGGCTCGGGAAGTTAATTAAATACCATTTGGAGGCATTTAATGTTCGAGCAAAAATGGCTGATTTTCGACAAAAGAGATAACACCCCCCCATTACGTCATGCTTCAGAAATGTGGAAAATGGTCCGTTTTCAAATGTTTTATTTTTGAACGTCAGTTCACATTTGTAGGTGGATCATCAGTGTTAGAGCTAAAATTAGCATGTTTAAAGTGATTTTCATGCTTCCAGGGGCCCAAAACACAAGATTTATGGAATGGTTAAAAGTGCATGAAAATGGCCTATTTACTCACTCTGAGTTCTCAAAAAGGGTTTCTTCACCCCGGGAAGTTAATTAAATACCATTTGGAGGCATTTAATGTTCGAGCAAAAACGGCTGATTTTCGACAAAAGAGATAACACCCCCCCATTACGTCATGCTTCAGAAATGTGGAAAATGGTCCGTTTTCAAATGTTTTATTTTTGAACGTCAGTTCACATTTGTAGGTGGATCATCAGTGTTAGAGCTAAAATTAGCATGTTTAAAGTGATTTTCATGCTTCCAGGGGCTCGGGAAGTTAATTAAATACCATTTGGAGGCATTTAATGTTAGAGCAAAAACGGCTGATTTTCCACAAAAGAGATATCACCCCCCCATTACGTCATGCTTCAGAAATGTGGAAAATGGTCCGTTTTCAAATGTTTTATTTTTGAACGTCAGTTCACATTTGTAGGTGGATCATCAGTGTTAGAGCTAAAATTAGCATGTTTAAAGTGATTTTCATGCTTCCAGGGGCTCGGGAAGTTAATTAAATACCATTTGGAGGCATTTAATGTTCGAGCAAAAACGGCTGATTTTCGACAAAAGAGATAACACCCCCCCATTACGTCATGCTTCAGAAATGTGGAAAATGGTCCGTTTTCAAATGTTTTATTTTTGAACGTCAGTTCACATTTGTAGGTGGATCATCAGTGTTAGAGCTAAAATTAGCATGTTTAAAGTGATTTTCATGCTTCCAGGGGCCCAAACCACAAGATTTATGGAATGGTTAAAAGTGCATGAAAATGGCCAATTTACTCACTCTGAGTTCTCAAAAAGGGTTTCTTCACCCCGGGAAGTTAATTAAATACCATTTGGAGGCATTTAATGTTCGAGCAAAAACGGCTGATTTTCGACAAAAGAGATAACACCCCCCCATTAAGTCATGCTTCAGAAATGTGGAAAATGGTCCGTTTTCAAATGTTTTATTTTTGAACGTCAGTTCACATTTGTAGGTGGATCGTCAGTGTTAGAGCTAAAATTAGCATGTTTAAAGTGATTTTCATGCTTCCAGGGGCCCAAAACACAAGATTTATGGAATGGTTAAAAGTGCATGAAAATGGCCAATTTACTCACTCTGAGTTCTCAAAAAGGGTTTCTTCACCCCGGGAAGTTAATTAAATACCATTTGGAGGCATTTAATGTTCGAGCAAAAACGGCTGATTTTCGACAAAAGAGATAACACCCCCCCATTACGTCATGCTTCAGAAATGTGGAAAATGGTCCGTTTTCAAATGTTTTATTTTTGAACGTCAGTTCACATTTGTAGGTGGATCATCAGTGTTAGAGCTAAAATTAGCATGTTTAAAGTGATTTTCATGCTTCCAGGGGCCCAAAACACAAGATTTATGGAATGGTTAAAAGTGCATGAAAATGGCCAATTTACTCACTCTGAGTTCTCAAAAAGGGTTTCTTCACCCCGGGAAGTTAATTAAATACCATTTGGAGGCATTTAATGTTCGAGCAAAAACGGCTGATTTTCGACAAAAGAGATAACACCCCCCCATTAAGTCATGCTTCAGAAATGTGGAAAATGGTCCGTTTTCAAATGTTTTATTTTTGAACGTCAGTTCACATTTGTAGGTGGATCATCAGTGTTAGAGCTAAAATTAGCATGTTTAAAGTGATTTTCATGCTTCCAGGGGCCCAAAACACAAGATTTATGGAATGGTTAAAAGTGCATGAAAATGGCCAATTTACTCACTCTGAGTTCTCAAAAAGGGTTTCTTCACCCCGGGAAGTTAATTAAATACCATTTGGAGGCATTTAATGTTCGAGCAAAAACGGCTGATTTTCGACAAAAGAGATAACACCCCCCCATTACGTCATGCTTCAGAAATGTGGAAAATGGTCCGTTTTCAAATGTTTTATTTTTGAACGTCAGTTCACATTTGTAGGTGGATCATCAGTGTTAGAGCTAAAATTAGCATGTTTAAAGTGATTTTCATGCTTCCAGGGGCCCAAAACACAAGATTTATGGAATGGTTAAAAGTGCATGAAAATGGCCAATTTACTCACTCTGAGTTCTCAAAAAGGGTTTCTTCACCCCGGGAAGTTAATTAAATACCATTTGGAGGAATTTAATGTTCGAGCAAAAACGGCTGATTTTCGACAAAAGAGATAACACCCCCCCATTACGTCATGCTTCAGAAATGTGGAAAATGGTCCGTTTTCAAATGTTTTATTTTTGAACGTCAGTTCACATTTGTAGGTGGATCATCAGTGTTAGAGCTAAAATTAGCATGTTTAAAGTGATTTTCATGCTTCCAGGGGCTCGGGAAGTTAATTAAATACCATTTGGAGGCATTTAATGTTCGAGCAAAAACGGCTGATTTTCGACAAAAGAGATAACACCCCCCCATTACGTCATGCTTCAGAAATGTGGAAAATGGTCCGTTTTCAAATGTTTTATTTTTGAACGTCAGTTCACATTTGTAGGTGGATCATCAGTGTTAGAGCTAAAATTAGCATGTTTAAAGTGATTTTCATGCTTCCAGGGGCTCGGGAAGATAATTAAATACCATTTGGAGGCATTTAATGTTAGAGCAAAAACGGCTGATTTTCGACAAAAGAGATAACACCCCCCCATTACGTCATGCTTCAGAAATGTGGAAAATGGTCCGTTTTCAAATGTTTTATTTTTGAACGTCAGTTCACATTTGTAGGTGGATCGTCAGTGTTAGAGCTAAAATTAGCATGTTTAAAGTGATTTTCATGCTTCCAGGGGCTCGGGAAGTTAATTAAATACCATTTGGAGGCATTTAATGTTCGAGCAAAAATGGCTGATTTTCGACAAAAGAGATAACACCCCCCCATTACGTCATGCTTCAGAAATGTGGAAAATGGTCCGTTTTCAAATGTTTTATTTTTGAACGTCAGTTCACATTTGTAGGTGGATCATCAGTGTTAGAGCTAAAATTAGCATGTTTAAAGTGATGTTCATGCTTCCAGGGGCCCAAAACACAAAATTTATGGAATGGTTAAAAGTGCATGAAAATGGCCTATTTACTCACTCTGAGTTCTCAAAAAGGGTTTCTTCACCCCGGGAAGTTAATTAAATACCATTTGGAGGCATTTAATGTTCGAGCAAAAACGGCTGATTTTCGACAAAAGAGATAACACCCCCCCATTACGTCATGCTTCAGAAATGTGGAAAATGGTCCGTTTTCAAATGTTTTATTTTTGAACGTCAGTTCACATTTGTAGGTGGATCATCAGTGTTAGAGCTAAAATTAGCATGTTTAAAGTGATTTTCATGCTTCCAGGGGCTCGGGAAGTTAATTAAATACCATTTGGAGGCATTTAATGTTAGAGCAAAAACGGCTGATTTTCCACAAAAGAGATATCACCCCCCCATTACGTCATGCTTCAGAAATGTGGAAAATGGTCCGTTTTCAAATGTTTTATTTTTGAACGTCAGTTCACATTTGTAGGTGGATCATCAGTGTTAGAGCTAAAATTAGCATGTTTAAAGTGATTTTCAGGCTTCCAGGGGCTCGGGAAGTGAAATAAATACCATTTGGAGGCATTTAATGTTCGAGCAAAAACGGCTGATTTTCGACAAAAGAGATAACACCCCCCCATTACGTCATGCTTCAGAAATGTGGAAAATGGTCCGTTTTCAAATGTTTTATTTTTGAACGTCAGTTCACATTTGTAGGTGGATCATCAGTGTTAGAGCTAAAATTAGCATGTTTAAAGTGATTTTCATGCTTCCAGGGGCTCGGGAAGTTAATTAAATACCATTTGGAGGCATTTAATGTTCGAGCAAAAACGGCTGATTTTCGACAAAAGAGATAACACCCCCCATTACGTCATGCTTCAGAAATGTGGAAAATGGTCCGTTTTCAAATGTTTTATTTTTGAACGTCAGTTCACATTTGTAGGTGGATCATCAGTGTTAGAGCTAAAATTAGCATGTTTAAAGTGATTTTCATGCTTCCAGGGGCCCAAAACACAAGATTTATGGAATGGTTAAAAGTGCATGAAAATGGCCAATTTACTCACTCTGAGTTCTCAAAAAGGGTTTCTTCACCCCGGGAAGTTAATTAAATACCATTTGGAGGCATTTAATGTTCGAGCAAAAACGGCTGATTTTTGACAAAAGAGATAACACCCCCCCATTACGTCATGCTTCAGAAATGTGGAAAATGGTCCGTTTTCAAATGTTTTATTTTTGAACGTCAGTTCACATTTGTAGGTGGATCATCAGTGTTAGAGCTAAAATGAGCATGTTTAAAGTGATTTTCATGCTTCCAGGGGCCCAAAACACAAGATTTATGGAATGGTTAGTAGTGCATGAAAATGGCCAATTTACACACTCTGAGTTCTCAAAAAGGGTTTCTTCACCCCGGGAAGTTAATTAAATACCATTTGGAGGCATTTAATGTTCGAGCAAAAACGGCTGATTTTCGACAAAAGAGATAACACCCCCCCATTACGTCATGCTTCAGAAATGTGGAAAATGGTCCGTTTTCAAATGTTTTATTTTTGAACGTCAGTTCACATTTGTAGGTGGATCATCAGTGTTAGAGCTAAAATTAGCATGTTTAAAGTGATTTTCATGCTTCCAGGGGCTCGGGAAGTGAAATAAATAACATTTGGAGGCATTTAATGTTCGAGCAAAAACGGCTGATTTTCGACAAAAGAGATAACACACCCCCATTACGTCATGCTTCAGAAATGTGGAAAATGGTCCGTTTTCAAATGTTTTATTTTTGAACGTCAGTTCACATTTGTAGGTGGATCATCAGTGTTAGAGCTAAAATTAGCATGTTTAAAGTGATTTTCATGCTTCCAGGGGCCCAAAACACAAGATTTATGGAATGGTTAAAAGTGCATGAAAATGGCCAATTTACTCACTCTGAGTTCTCAAAAAGGGTTTCTTCACCCCGGGAAGTTAATTAAATACCATTTGGAGGCATTTAATGTTCGAGCAAAAACGGCTGATTTTCGACAAAAGAGATAACACCCCCCCATTACGTCATGCTTCAGAAATGTGGAAAATGGTCCGTTTTCAAATGTTTTATTTTTGAACGTCAGTTCACATTTGTAGGTGGATCATCAGTGTTAGAGCTAAAATTAGCATGTTTAAAGTGATTTTCAGGCTTCCAGGGGCTCGGGAAGTGAAATAAATACCATTTGGAGGCATTTAATGTTCGAGCAAAAACGGCTGATTTTCGACAAAAGAGATAACACCCCCCCATTACGTCATGCTTCAGAAATGTGGAAAATGGTCCGTTTTCAAATGTTTTATTTTTGAACGTCAGTTCACATTTGTAGGTGGATCATCAGTGTTAGAGCTAAAATTAGCATGTTTAAAGTGATTTTCATGCTTCCAGGGGCCCAAAACACAAGATTTATGGAATGGTTAAAAGTGCATGAAAATGGCCAATTTACTCACTCTGAGTTCTCAAAAAGGGTTTCTTCACCCCGGGAAGTTAATTAAATACCATTTGGAGGCATTTAATGTTCGAGCAAAAACGGCTGATTTTCGACAAAAGAGATAACACCCCCCCATTACGTCATGCTTCAGAAATGTGGAAAATGGTCCGTTTTCAAATGTTTTATTTTTGAACGTCAGTTCACATTTGTAGGTGGATCATCAGTGTTAGAGCTAAAATTAGCATGTTTAAAGTGATTTTCATGCTTCCAGGGGCCCAAAACACAAGATTTATGGAATGGTTAAAAGTGCATGAAAATGGCCAATTTACTCACTCTGAGTTCTCAAAAAGGGTTTCTTCACCCCGTGAAGTTAATTAAATACCATTTGGAGGCATTTAATGTTCGAGCAAAAACGGCTGATTTTCGACAAAAGAGATAACACCCCCCCATTACGTCATGCTTCAGAAATGTGGAAAATGGTCCGTTTTCAAATGTTTTATTTTTGAACGTCAGTTCACATTTGTAGGTGGATCATCAGTGTTAGAGCTAAAATTAGCATGTTTAAAGTGATTTTCATGCTTCCAGGGGCTCGGGAAGTGAAATAAATACAATTTGGAGGCATTTAATGTTCGAGCAAAAACGGCTGATTTTCGACAAAAGAGATAACACCCCCCCATTACGTCATGCTTCAGAAATGTGGAAAATGGTCCGTTTTCAAATGTTTTATTTTTGAACGTCAGTTCACATTTGTAGGTGGATCATCAGTGTTAGAGCTAAAATTAGCATGTTTAAAGTGATTTTCATGCTTCCAGGGGCCCAAAACACAAGATTTATGGAATGGTTAAAAGTGCATGAAAATGGCCAATTTACTCACTCTGAGTTCTCAAAAAGGGTTTCTTCACCCCGGGAAGTTAATTAAATACCATTTGGAGGCATTTAATGTTAGAGCAAAAACGGCTGATTTTCGACAAAAGAGATAACACCCCCCCATTACGTCATGCTTCAGAAATGTGGAAAATGGTCCGTTTTCAAATGTTTTATTTTTGAACGTCAGTTCACATTTGTAGGTGGATCATCAGTGTTAGAGCTAAAATTAGCATGTTTAAAGTGATTTTCATGCTTCCAGGGGCCCAAAACACAAGATTTATGGAATGGTTAAAAGTGCATGAAAATGGCCAATTTACTCACTCTGAGTTCTCAAAAAGGGTTTCTTCACCCCGGGAAGTTAATTAAATACCACTTGGAGGCATTTAATGTTAGAGCAAAAACGGCTGATTTTCGACAAAAGAGATAACACCCCCCCATTACGTCATGCTTCAGAAATGTGGAAAATGGTCCGTTTTCAAATGTTTTATTTTTGAACGTCAGTTCACATTTGTAGGTGGATCATCAGTGTTAGAGCTAAAATTAGCATGTTTAAAGTGATTTTCATGCTTCCAGGGGCCCAAAACACAAGATTTATGGAATGGTTAAAAGTGCATGAAAATGGCCAATTTACTCACTCTGAGTTCTCAAAAAGGGTTTCTTCACCCCAGGAAGTTAATTAAATACCATTTGGAGGCATTTAATGTTCGAGCAAAAACGGCTGATTTTCGACAAAAGAGATAACACCCCCCCATTACGTCATGCTTCAGAAATGTGGAAAATGGTCCGTTTTCAAATGTTTTATTTTTTAACGTCAGTTCACATTTGTAGGTGGATCATCAGTGTTAGAGCTAAAATTAGCATGTTTAAAGTGATTTTCATGCTTCCAGGGGCCCAAAACACAAGATTTATGGAATGGTTAAAAGTGCATGAAAATGGCCAATTTACTCACTCTGAGGGGCATATTACCAAGCAATAGCGATAATTATCACTATTGCTTGGTTAGAGACAAAAATTTACCGCTGAGCTGCGGCGATTTTTACCGCAAATAAACCTTGGTATTACCAAGGTTTATCGCAAATGCGATAAAAATCGCCGCAATGCATGAATATCGCTGAAAAGTCAGCGATATTCAGGCATTTCCGAGCTAATGCTCTTAGCCATGTTATCCACCTCCCATTAGATAACATGGCTAAGAACTGCTCAGGGCAGGTGTTAGCTTTTGGAGATATTCGCGCTTAGAGCGAATATCTCCAAAAGTTGGTAATAGGAGATAGCGTTGTTAGCGACTGTTTTCAGTCTCTAACATCTTGGCACGCCCACTTTGCATGTCATTAGTGATAAATATCACTGACATGCAATGTGGGGCCCAAGATGGTCGCTATCTCCTACTAGCTGTCGCTAACTGGTGTTAGCGACAGCTAGGTAATAGGGAGATAATGTTATCTCCGCTTTCTTGGCTTTTAAAGCCAAAAAAGCGGAGATAAACCCCCTTGATAATATGCCCCCTAGTTCTCAAAAAGGGTTTCTTCACCCCGGGAAGTTAATTAAATACCATTTGGAGGCATTTAATGTTAGAGCAAAAACGGCTGATTTTCGACAAAAGAGATAACACCCCCCCATTACGTCATGCTTCAGAAATGTGGAAAATGGTCCGTTTTCAAATGTTTTATTTTTGAACGTCAGTTCACATTTGTAGGTGGATCATCAGTGTTAGAGCTAAAATTAGCATGTTTAAAGTGATTTTCATGCTTCCAGGGGCCCAAAACACAAGATTTATGGAATGGTTAAAAGTGCATGAAAATGGCCAATTTACTCACTCTGAGTTCTCAAAAAGGGTTTCTTCACCCCGGGAAGTTAATTAAATACCATTTGGAGGCATTTAATGTTCGAGCAAAAACGGCTGATTTTCGACAAAAGAGATAACACCCCCCCATTACGTCATGCTTCAGAAATGTGGAAAATGGTCCGTTTTCAAATGTTTTATTTTTGAACGTCAGTTCACATTTGTAGGTGGATCATCAGTGTTAGGGCTAAAATTAGCATGTTTAAAGTGATTTTCATGCTTCCAGGGGCCCAAAACACAAGATTTATGGAATGGTTAAAAGTGCATGAAAATTGCCAATTTACTCACTCTGAGTTCTCAAAAAGGGTTTCTTCACCCCGGGAATTTAATTAAATACCATTTGGAGGCATTTAATGTTCGAGCAAAAACGGCTGAATTTCGACAAAAGAGATAACACCCCCCCATTACGTCATGCTTCAGAAATGTGGAAAATGGTCCGTTTTCAAATGTTTTATTTTTGAACGTCAGTTCACATTTGTAGGTGGATCATCAGTGTTAGAGCTAAAATTAGCATGTTTAAAGTGATTTTCATGCTTCCAGGGGCCCAAAACACAAGATTTATGGAATGGTTAAAAGTGCATGAAAATGGCCAATTTACTCACTCTGAGTTCTCAAAAAGGGTTTCTTCACCCCGGGAAGTTAATTAAATACCATTTGGAGGCATTTAATGTTCGAGCAAAAACGGCTGATTTTCGACAAAAGAGATAACACCCCCCCATTACGTCATGCTTCAGAAATGTGGAAAATGGTCCGTTTTCAAATGTTTTATTTTTGAACGTCAGTTCACATTTGTAGGTGGATCATCAGTGTTAGAGCTAAAATTAGCATGTTTAAAGTGATTTTCATGCTTCCAGGGGCCCAAAACACAAGATTTATGGAATGGTTAAAAGTGCATGAAAATGGCCAATTTACTCACTCTGAGTTCTCAAAAAGGGTTTCTTCACCCCGGGAAGTTAATTAAATACCATTTGGAGTCATTTAATGTTAGAGCAAAAACGGCTGATTTTCGACAAAAGAGATAACACCCCCCCATTACGTCATGCTTCAGAAATGTGGAAAATGGTCCGTTTTCAAATGTTTTATTTTTGAACGTCAGTTCACATTTGTAGGTGGATCATCAGTGTTAGAGCTAAAATTAGCATGTTTAAAGTGATTTTCATGCTTCCAGGGGCTCGGGAAGTTAATTAAATACCATTTGGAGGCATTTAATGTTCGAGCAAAAACGGCTGATTTTCGACAAAAGAGATAACACCCCCCCATTACGTCATGCTTCAGAAATGTGGAAAATGGTCCGTTTTCAAATGTTTTATTTTTGAACGTCAGTTCACATTTGTAGGTGGATCATCAGTGTTAGAGCTAAAATTAGCATGTTTAAAGTGATTTTCATGCTTCCAGGGGCCCAAAACACAAGATTTATGGAATGGTTAAAAGTGCATGAAAATGGCCAATTTACTCACTCTGAGTTCTCAAAAAGGGTTTCTTCACCCCGGGAAGTTAATTAAATACCATTTGGAGGCATTTAATGTTCGAGCAAAAACGGCTGATTTTCGACAAAAGAGATAACACCCCCCCCATTACGTCATGCTTCAGAAATGTGGAAAATGGTCCGTTTTCAAATGTTTTATTTTTGAACGTCAGTTCACATTTGTAGGTGGATCATCAGTGTTAGAGCTAAAATTAGCATGTTTAAAGTGATTTTCATGCTTCCAGGGGCCCAAAACACAAGATTTATGGAATGGTTAAAAGTGCATGAAAATGGCCAATTTACTCACTCTGAGTTCTCAAAAAGGGTTTCTTCACCCCGGGAAGTTAATTAAATACCATTTGGAGGCATTTAATGTTCGAGCAAAAACGGCTGATTTTCGACAAAAAAGATAACACCCCCCCATTACGTCATGCTTCAGAAATGTGGAAAATGGTCCGTTTTCAAATGTTTTATTTTTGAACGTCAGTTCACATTTGTAGGTGGATCATCAGTGTTAGAGCTAAAATTAGCATGTTTAAAGTGATTTTCATGCTTCCAGGGGCTCGGGAAGTTAATTAAATACCATTTGGAGGCATTTAATGTTCGAGCAAAAATGGCTGATTTTCGACAAAAGAGATAACACCCCCCCATTACGTCATGCTTCAGAAATGTGGAAAATGGTCCGTTTTCAAATGTTTTATTTTTGAACGTCAGTTCACATTTGTAGGTGGATCATCAGTGTTAGAGCTAAAATTAGCATGTTTAAAGTGATTTTCATGCTTCCAGGGGCTCGGGAAGATAATTAAATACCATTTGGAGGCATTTAATGTTCGAGCAAAAACGGCTGATTTTCGACAAAAGAGATAACACCCCCCCATTACGTCATGCTTCAGAAATGTGGAAAATGGTCCGTTTTCAAATGTTTTATTTTTGAACGTCAGTTCACATTTGTAGGTGGATCATCAGTGTTAGAGCTAAAATTAGCATGTTTAAAGTGATTTTCATGCTTCCAGGGGCTCGGGAAGTTAATTAAATACCATTTGGAGGCATTTAATGTTCGAGCAAAAACGGCTGATTTTCGACAAAAGAGATAACACCCTCCCATTACGTCATGCTTCAGAAATGTGGAAAATGGTCCGTTTTCAAATGTTTTATTTTTGAACGTCAGTTCACATTTGTAGGTGGATCATCAGTGTTAGAGCTAAAATTAGCATGTTTAAAGTGATTTTCATGCTTCCAGGGGCCCAAAACACAAGATTTATGGAATGGTTAAAAGTGCATGAAGATGGCCAATTTACTCACTCTGAGTTCGCAAAAAGGGTTTCTTCACCCCGGGAAGTTAATTAAATACCATTTGGAGGCATTTAATGTTAGAGCAAAAACGGCTGATTTTCGACAAAAGAGATAACACCCCCCCATTACGTCATGCTTCAGAAATGTGGAAAATGGTCCGTTTTCAAATGTTTTATTTTTGAACGTCAGTTCACATTTGTAGGTGGATCGTCAGTGTTAGAGCTAAAATTAGCATGTTTAAAGTGATTTTCATGCTTCCAGGGGCTCGGGAAGTTAATTAAATACCATTTGGAGGCATTTAATGTTCGAGCAAAAATGGCTGATTTTCGACAAAAGAGATAACACCCCCCCATTACGTCATGCTTCAGAAATGTGGAAAATGGTCCGTTTTCAAATGTTTTATTTTTGAACGTCAGTTCACATTTGTAGGTGGATCATCAGTGTTAGAGCTAAAATTAGCATGTTTAAAGTGATTTTCATGCTTCCAGGGGCCCAAAACACAAGATTTATGGAATGGTTAAAAGTGCATGAAAATGGCCTATTTACTCACTCTGAGTTCTCAAAAAGGGTTTCTTCACCCTGGGAAGTTAATTAAATACCATTTGGAGGCATTTAATGTTCGAGCAAAAACGGCTGATTTTCGACAAAAGAGATAACACCCCCCCATTACGTCATGCTTCAGAAATGTGGAAAATGGTCCGTTTTCAAATGTTTTATTTTTGAACGTCAGTTCACATTTGTAGGTGGATCATCAGTGTTAGAGCTAAAATTAGCATGTTTAAAGTGATTTTCATGCTTCCAGGGGCTCGGGAAGTTAATTAAATACCATTTGGAGGCATTTAATGTTCGAGCAAAAACGGCTGATTTTCGACAAAAGAGATAACACCCCCCCATTACGTCATGCTTCAGAAATGTGGAAAATGGTCCGTTTTCAAATGTTTTAATTTTGAACGTCACTTCAAATTTGTAGGTGGATCATCAGTGTTAGAGCTAAAATTAGCATGTTTAAAGTGATTTTCATGCTTCCAGGGGCCCAAAACACAAGATTTATGGAATGGTTAAAAGTGCATGAAAATGGCCAATTTACTCACTCTGAGTTCTCAAAAAGGGTTTCTTCACCCCGGGAAGTTAATTAAATACCATTTGGAGGCATTTAATGTTCGAGCAAAAACGGCTGATTTTCGACAAAAGAGATAACACCCCCCCATTACGTCATGCTTCAGAAATGTGGAAAATGGTCCGTTTTCAAATGTTTTATTTTTGAACGTCAGTTCACATTTGTAGGTGGATCATCAGTGTTAGAGCTAAAATTAGCATGTTTAAAGTGATTTTCATGCTTCCAGGGGCCCAAAACACAAGATTTATGGAATGGTTAAAAGTGCATGAAAATGGCCAATTTACTCACTCTGAGTTCTCAAAAAGGGTTTCTTCACCCCGGGAAGTTAATTAAATACCATTTGGAGGCATTTAATGTTCGAGCAAAAACGGCTGATTTTCGACAAAAGAGATAACACCCCCCCATTACGTCATGCTTCAGAAATGTGGAAAATGGTCCGTTTTCAAATGTTTTATTTTTGAACGTCAGTTCACATTTGTAGGTGGATCATCAGTGTTAGAGCTAAAATTAGCATGTTTAAAGTGATTTTCATGCTTCCAGGGGCTCGGGAAGTTAATTAAATACCATTTGGAGGCATTTAATGTTCGAGCAAAAACGGCTGATTTTCGACAAAAGAGATAACACCCCCCCATTACATCATGCTTCAGAAATGTGGAAAATGGTCCGTTTTCAAATGTTTTATTTTTGAACGTCAGTTCACATTTGTAGGTGGATCATCAGTGTTAGAGCTAAAATTAGCATGTTTAAAGTGATTTTCATGCTTCCAGGGGCTCGGGAAGATAATTAAATACCATTTGGAGGCATTTAATGTTCGAGCAAAAACGGCTGATTTTCGACAAAAGAGATAACACCCCCCCATTACGTCATGCTTCAGAAATGTGGAAAATGGTCCGTTTTCAAATGTTTTATTTTTGAACGTCAGTTCACATTTGTAGGTGGATCATCAGTGTTAGAGCTAAAATTAGCATGTTTAAAGTGATTTTCATGCTTCCAGGGGCTCGGGAAGTTAATTAAATACCATTTGGAGGCATTTAATGTTCGAGCAAAAACGGCTGATTTTCGAAAAAAGAGATAACACCCTCCCATTACGTCATGCTTCAGAAATGTGGAAAATGGTCCGTTTTCAAATGTTTTATTTTTGAACGTCAGTTCACATTTGTAGGTGGATCATCAGTGTTAGAGCTAAAATTAGCATGTTTAAAGTGATTTTCATGCTTCCAGGGGCCCAAAACACAAGATTTATGGAATGGTTAAAAGTGCATGAAGATGGCCAATTTACTCACTCTGAGTTCGCAAAAAGGGTTTCTTCACCCCGGGAAGTTAATTAAATACCATTTGGAGGCATTTAATGTTAGAGCAAAAACGGCTGATTTTCGACAAAAGAGATAACACCCCCCCATTACGTCATGCTTCAGAAATGTGGAAAATGGTCCGTTTTCAAATGTTTTATTTTTGAACGTCAGTTCACATTTGTAGGTGGATCGTCAGTGTTAGAGCTAAAATTAGCATGTTTAAAGTGATTTTCATGCTTCCAGGGGCTCGGGAAGTTAATTAAATACCATTTGGAGGCATTTAATGTTCGAGCAAAAATGGCTGATTTTCGACAAAAGAGATAACACCCCCCCATTACGTCATGCTTCAGAAATGTGGAAAATGGTCCGTTTTCAAATGTTTTATTTTTGAACGTCAGTTCACATTTGTAGGTGGATCATCAGTGTTAGAGCTAAAATTAGCATGTTTAAAGTGATTTTCATGCTTCCAGGGGCCCAAAACACAAGATTTATGGAATGGTTAAAAGTGCATGAAAATGGCCTATTTACTCACTCTGAGTTCTCAAAAAGGGTTTCTTCACCCCGGGAAGTTAATTAAATACCATTTGGAGGCATTTAATGTTCGAGCAAAAACGGCTGATTTTCGACAAAAGAGATAACACCCCCCCATTACGTCATGCTTCAGAAATGTGGAAAATGGTCCGTTTTCAAATGTTTTATTTTTGAACGTCAGTTCACATTTGTAGGTGGATCATCAGTGTTAGAGCTAAAATTAGCATGTTTAAAGTGATTTTCATGCTTCCAGGGGCTCGGGAAGTTAATTAAATACCATTTGGAGGCATTTAATGTTAGAGCAAAAACGGCTGATTTTCCACAAAAGAGATATCACCCCCCCATTACGTCATGCTTCAGAAATGTGGAAAATGGTCCGTTTTCAAATGTTTTATTTTTGAACGTCAGTTCACATTTGTAGGTGGATCATCAGTGTTAGAGCTAAAATTAGCATGTTTAAAGTGATTTTCATGCTTCCAGGGGCTCGGGAAGTTAATTAAATACCATTTGGAGGCATTTAATGTTCGAGCAAAAACGGCTGATTTTCGACAAAAGAGATAACACCCCCCCATTACGTCATGCTTCAGAAATGTGGAAAATGGTCCGTTTTCAAATGTTTTATTTTTGAACGTCAGTTCACATTTGTAGGTGGATCATCAGTGTTAGAGCTAAAATTAGCATGTTTAAAGTGATTTTCATGCTTCCAGGGGCCCAAAACACAAGATTTATGGAATGGTTAAAAGTGCATGAAAATGGCCAATTTACTCACTCTGAGTTCTCAAAAAGGGTTTCTTCACCCCGGGAAGTTAATTAAATACCATTTGGAGGCATTTAATGTTCGAGCAAAAACGGCTGATTTTCGACAAAAGAGATAACACCCCCCCATTAAGTCATGCTTCAGAAATGTGGAAAATGGTCCGTTTTCAAATGTTTTATTTTTGAACGTCAGTTCACATTTGTAGGTGGATCATCAGTGTTAGAGCTAAAATTAGCATGTTTAAAGTGATTTTCATGCTTCCAGGGGCCCAAAACACAAGATTTATGGAATGGTTAAAAGTGCATGAAAATGGCCAATTTACTCACTCTGAGTTCTCAAAAAGGGTTTCTTCACCCCGGGAAGTTAATTAAATACCATTTGGAGGCATTTAATGTTCGAGCAAAAACGGCTGATTTTCGACAAAAGAGATAACACCCCCCCATTACGTCATGCTTCAGAAATGTGGAAAATGGTCCGTTTTCAAATGTTTTATTTTTGAACGTCAGTTCACATTTGTAGGTGGATCATCAGTGTTAGAGCTAAAATTAGCATGTTTAAAGTGATTTTCATGCTTCCAGGCGCCCAAAACACAAGATTTATGGAATGGTTAAAAGTGCATGAAAATGGCCAATTTACTCACTCTGAGTTCTCAAAAAGGGTTTCTTCACCCCGGGAAGTTAATTAAATACCATTTGGAGGCATTTAATGTTCGAGCAAAAACGGCTGATTTTCGACAAAAGAGATAACACCCCCCCCATTACGTCATGCTTCAGAAATGTGGAAAATGGTCCGTTTTCAAATGTTTTATTTTTGAACGTCAGTTCACATTTGTAGGTGGATCATCAGTGTTAGAGCTAAAATTAGCATGTTTAAAGTGATTTTCATGCTTCCAGGGGCTCGGGAAGTTAATTAAATACCATTTGGAGGCATTTAATGTTCGAGCAAAAACGGCTGATTTTCGACAAAAGAGATAACACCCCCCCATTACGTCATGCTTCAGAAATGTGGAAAATGGTCCGTTTTCAAATGTTTTATTTTTGAACGTCAGTTCACATTTGTAGGTGGATCATCAGTGTTAGAGCTAAAATTAGCATGTTTAAAGTGATTTTCATGCTTCCAGGGGCTCGGGAAGATAATTAAATACCATTTGGAGGCATTTAATGTTCGAGCAAAAACGGCTGATTTTCGACAAAAGAGATAACACCCCCCCATTACGTCATGCTTCAGAAATGTGGAAAATGGTCCGTTTTCAAATGTTTTATTTTTGAACGTCAGTTCACATTTGTAGGTGGATCGTCAGTGTTAGAGCTAAAATTAGCATGTTTAAAGTGATTTTCATGCTTCCAGGGGCTCGGGAAGTTAATTAAATACCATTTGGAGGCATTTAATGTTCGAGCAAAAATGGCTGATTTTCGACAAAAGAGATAACACCCCCCCATTACGTCATGCTTCAGAAATGTGGAAAATGGTCCGTTTTCAAATGTTTTATTTTTGAACGTCAGTTCACATTTGTAGGTGGATCATCAGTGTTAGAGCTAAAATTAGCATGTTTAAAGTGATGTTCATGCTTCCAGGGGCCCAAAACACAAAATTTATGGAATGGTTAAAAGTGCATGAAAATGGCCTATTTACTCACTCTGAGTTCTCAAAAAGGGTTTCTTCACCCCGGGAAGTTAATTAAATACCATTTGGAGGCATTTAATGTTCGAGCAAAAACGGCTGATTTTCGACAAAAGAGATAACACCCCCCCATTACGTCATGCTTCAGAAATGTGGAAAATGGTCCGTTTTCAAATGTTTTATTTTTGAACGTCAGTTCACATTTGTAGGTGGATCATCAGTGTTAGAGCTAAAATTAGCATGTTTAAAGTGATTTTCATGCTTCCAGGGGCTCGGGAAGTTAATTAAATACCATTTGGAGGCATTTAATGTTAGAGCAAAAACGGCTGATTTTCCACAAAAGAGATATCACCCCCCCATTACGTCATGCTTCAGAAATGTGGAAAATGGTCCGTTTTCAAATGTTTTATTTTTGAACGTCAGTTCACATTTGTAGGTGGATCATCAGTGTTAGAGCTAAAATTAGCATGTTTAAAGTGATTTTCATGCTTCCAGGGGCTCGGGAAGTTAATTAAATACCATTTGGAGGCATTTAATGTTCGAGCAAAAACGGCTGATTTTCGACAAAAGAGATAACACCCCCCCATTACGTCATGCTTCAGAAATGTGGAAAATGGTCCGTTTTCAAATGTTTTATTTTTGAACGTCAGTTCACATTTGTAGGTGGATCATCAGTGTTAGAGCTAAAATTAGCATGTTTAAAGTGATTTTCATGCTTCCAGGGGCCCAAAACACAAGATTTATGGAATGGTTAAAAGTGCATGAAAATGGCCAATTTACTCACTCTGAGTTCTCAAAAAGGGTTTCTTCACCCCGGGAAGTTAATTAAATACCATTTGGAGGCATTTAATGTTCGAGCAAAAACGGCTGATTTTCGACAAAAGAGATAACACCCCCCCATTACGTCATGCTTCAGAAATGTGGAAAATGGTCCGTTTTCAAATGTTTTATTTTTGAACATCAGTTCACATTTGTAGGTGGATCATCAGTGTTAGAGCTAAAATTAGCATGTTTAAAGTGATTTTCATGCTTCCAGGGGCTCGGGAAGTGAAATAAATACCATTTGGAGGCATTTAATGTTCGAGCAAAAACGGCTGATTTTCCACAAAAGAGATAACACCCCCCCATTACGTCATGCTTCAGAAACGTGGAAAATGGTCCGTTTTCAAATGTTTTATTTTTGAACGTCAGTTCACATTTGTAGGTGGATCATCAGTGTTAGAGCTAAAATTAGCATGTTTAAAGTGATTTTCATGCTTCCAGGGGCTCGGGAAGTTAATTAAATACCATTTGGAGGTATTTAATGTTCGAGCAAAAACGTCTGATTTTCGACAAAAGAGATAACACCCCCCCATTACGTCATGCTTCAGAAATGTGGAAAATGGTCCGTTTTCAAATGTTTTATTTTTGAACGCCAGTTCACATTTGTAGGAGGATCATCAGAGTTAGAGCTAAAATTAGCATGTTTAAAGTGATTTTCATGCTTCCAGGGGCTCGGGAAGTGAAATAAATACCATTTGGAGGCATTTAATGTTCGAGCAAAAAAGGCTGATTTTCCACAAAAGAGATAACACCCCCCCCATTACGTCATGCTTCAGAAATGTGGAAAATGGTCCGTTTCCAAATGTTTTATTTTTGAACGTCAGTTCACATTTGTAGGTGGATCATCAGTGTTAGAGCTAAAATTAGCATGTTTAAAGTGATTTTCATGCTTCCAGGGGCTCGGGAAGTTAATTACATACCATTTGGAGGCATTTAATGTTCGAGCAAAAACGGCTGATTTTCGACAAAAGAGATAACACCCCCCCCCCATTACGTCATGCTTCAGAAATGTGGAAAATGGTCCGTTTTCAAATGTTTTATTTTTGAACGTCAGTTCACATTTGTAGGTGGATCATCAGTGTTAGAGCTAAAATTAGCATGTTTAAAGTGATTTTCATGCTTCCAGGGGCCCAAAACACAAGATTTATGGAATGGTTAAAAGTGCATGAAAATGGCCAATTTACTCACTCTGAGTTCTCAAAAAGGGTTTCTTCACCCCGGGAAGTTAATTAAATACCATTTGGAGGCATTTAATGTTAGAGCAAAAACGGCTGATTTTCGACAAAAGAGATAACACCCCCCCATTACGTCATGCTTCAGAAATGTGAAAAATGGTCCGTTTTCAAATGTTTTATTTTTGAACGTCAGTTCACATTTGTAGGTGGATCATCAGTGTTAGAGCTAAAATTAGCATGTTTAAAGTGATTTTCATGCTTCCAGGGGCCCAAAACACAAGATTTATGGAATGGTTAAAAGTGCATGAAAATGGCCAATTTACTCACTCTGAGTTCTCAAAAAGGGTTTCTTCACCCCGGGAAGTTAATTAAATACCATTTGGAGGCATTTAATGTTCGAGCAAAAACGGCTGATTTTCGACAAAAGAGATAACACCCCCCCCATTACGTCATGCTTCAGAAATGTGGAAAATGGTCCGTTTTCAAATGTTTTATTTTTGAACGTCAGTTCACATTTGTAGGTGGATCATCAGTGTTAGAGCTAAAATTAGCATGTTTAAAGTGATTTTCATGCTTCCAGGGGCCCAAAACACAAGATTTATGGAATGGTTAAAAGTGCATGAAAATGGCCAATTTACTCACTCTGAGTTCTCAAAAAGGGTTTCTTCACCCCGGGAAGTTAATTAAATACCATTTGGAGGCATTTAATGTTCGAGCAAAAACGGCTGATTTTCGACAAAAGAGATAACACCCCCCCATTACGTCATGCTTCAGAAATGTGGAAAATGGTCCGTTTTCAAATGTTTTATTTTTGAACGTCAGTTCACATTTGTAGGTGGATCATCAGTGTTAGAGCTAAAATTAGCATGTTTAAAGTGATGTTCATGCTTCCAGGGGCCCAAAACACAAAATTTATGGAATGGTTAAAAGTGCATGAAAATGGCCTATTTACTCACTCTGAGTTCTCAAAAAGGGTTTCTTCACCCCGGGAAGTTAATTAAATACCATTTGGAGGCATTTAATGTTCGAGCAAAAACGGCTGATTTTCGACAAAAGAGATAACACCCCCCCATTACGTCATGCTTCAGAAATGTGGAAAATGGTCCGTTTTCAAATGTTTTATTTTTGAACGTCAGTTCACATTTGTAGGTGGATCATCAGTGTTAGAGCTAAAATTAGCATGTTTAAAGTGATTTTCATGCTTCCAGGGGCTCGGGAAGTTAATTAAATACCATTTGGAGGCATTTAATGTTAGAGCAAAAACGGCTGATTTTCCACAAAAGAGATATCACCCCCCCATTACGTCATGCTTCAGAAATGTGGAAAATGGTCCGTTTTCAAATGTTTTATTTTTGAACGTCAGTTCACATTTGTAGGTGGATCATCAGTGTTAGAGCTAAAATTAGCATGTTTAAAGTGATTTTCATGCTTCCAGGGGCTCGGGAAGTTAATTAAATACCATTTGGAGGCATTTAATGTTCGAGCAAAAACGGCTGATTTTCGACAAAAGAGATAACACCCCCCCATTACGTCATGCTTCAGAAATGTGGAAAATGGTCCGTTTTCAAATGTTTTATTTTTGAACGTCAGTTCACATTTGTAGGTGGATCATCAGTGTTAGAGCTAAAATTAGCATGTTTAAAGTGATTTTCATGCTTCCAGGGGCCCAAAACACAAGATTTATGGAATGGTTAAAAGTGCATGAAAATGGCCAATTTACTCACTCTGAGTTCTCAAAAAGGGTTTCTTCACCCCGGGAAGTTAATTAAATACCATTTGGAGGCATTTAATGTTCGAGCAAAAACGGCTGATTTTCGACAAAAGAGATAACACCCCCCCATTACGTCATGCTTCAGAAATGTGGAAAATGGTCCGTTTTCAAATGTTTTATTTTTGAACATCAGTTCACATTTGTAGGTGGATCATCAGTGTTAGAGCTAAAATTAGCATGTTTAAAGTGATTTTCATGCTTCCAGGGGCTCGGGAAGTGAAATAAATACCATTTGGAGGCATTTAATGTTCGAGCAAAAACGGCTGATTTTCCACAAAAGAGATAACACCCCCCCATTACGTCATGCTTCAGAAACGTGGAAAATGGTCCGTTTTCAAATGTTTTATTTTTGAACGTCAGTTCACATTTGTAGGTGGATCATCAGTGTTAGAGCTAAAATTAGCATGTTTAAAGTGATTTTCATGCTTCCAGGGGCTCGGGAAGTTAATTAAATACCATTTGGAGGTATTTAATGTTCGAGCAAAAACGTCTGATTTTCGACAAAAGAGATAACACCCCCCCATTACGTCATGCTTCAGAAATGTGGAAAATGGTCCGTTTTCAAATGTTTTATTTTTGAACGCCAGTTCACATTTGTAGGAGGATCATCAGAGTTAGAGCTAAAATTAGCATGTTTAAAGTGATTTTCATGCTTCCAGGGGCTCGGGAAGTGAAATAAATACCATTTGGAGGCATTTAATGTTCGAGCAAAAAAGGCTGATTTTCCACAAAAGAGATAACACCCCCCCATTACGTCATGCTTCAGAAATGTGGAAAATGGTCCGTTTCCAAATGTTTTATTTTTGAACGTCAGTTCACATTTGTAGGTGGATCATCAGTGTTAGAGCTAAAATTAGCATGTTTAAAGTGATTTTCATGCTTCCAGGGGCTCGGGAAGTTAATTACATACCATTTGGAGGCATTTAATGTTCGAGCAAAAACGGCTGATTTTCGACAAAAGAGATAACACCCCCCCCCATTACGTCATGCTTCAGAAATGTGGAAAATGGTCCGTTTTCAAATGTTTTATTTTTGAACGTCAGTTCACATTTGTAGGTGGATCATCAGTGTTAGAGCTAAAATTAGCATGTTTAAAGTGATTTTCATGCTTCCAGGGGCCCAAAACACAAGATTTATGGAATGGTTAAAAGTGCATGAAAATGGCCAATTTACTCACTCTGAGTTCTCAAAAAGGGTTTCTTCACCCCGGGAAGTTAATTAAATACCATTTGGAGGCATTTAATGTTAGAGCAAAAACGGCTGATTTTCGACAAAAGAGATAACACCCCCCCATTACGTCATGCTTCAGAAATGTGAAAAATGGTCCGTTTTCAAATGTTTTATTTTTGAACGTCAGTTCACATTTGTAGGTGGATCATCAGTGTTAGAGCTAAAATTAGCATGTTTAAAGTGATTTTCATGCTTCCAGGGGCCCAAAACACAAGATTTATGGAATGGTTAAAAGTGCATGAAAATGGCCAATTTACTCACTCTGAGTTCTCAAAAAGGGTTTCTTCACCCCGGGAAGTTAATTAAATACCATTTGGAGGCATTTAATGTTCGAGCAAAAACGGCTGATTTTCGACAAAAGAGATAACACCCCCCCCATTACGTCATGCTTCAGAAATGTGGAAAATGGTCCGTTTTCAAATGTTTTATTTTTGAACGTCAGTTCACATTTGTAGGTGGATCATCAGTGTTAGAGCTAAAATTAGCATGTTTAAAGTGATTTTCATGCTTCCAGGGGCCCAAAACACAAGATTTATGGAATGGTTAAAAGTGCATGAAAATGGCCAATTTACTCACTCTGAGTTCTCAAAAAGGGTTTCTTCACCCCGGGAAGTTAATTAAATACCATTTGGAGGCATTTAATGTTCGAGCAAAAACGGCTGATTTTCGACAAAAGAGATAACACCCCCCCATTACGTCATGCTTCAGAAATGTGGAAAATGGTCCGTTTTCAAATGTTTTATTTTTGAACGTCAGTTCACATTTGTAGGTGGATCATCAGTGTTAGAGCTAAAATTAGCATGTTTAAAGTGATTTTCATGCTTCCAGGGGCCCAAAACACAAGATTTATGGAATGGTTAAAAGTGCATGAAAATGGCCAATTTACTCACTCTGAGTTCTCAAAAAGGGTTTCTTCACCCCGGGAAGTTAATTAAATACCATTTGGAGGCATTTAATGTTCGAGCAAAAACGGCTGATTTTCGACAAAAGAGATAACACCCCCCCCATTACGTCATGCTTCAGAAATGTGGAAAATGGTCCGTTTTCAAATGTTTTATTTTTGAACGTCAGTTCACATTTGTAGGTGGATCATCAGTGTTAGAGCTAAAATTAGCATGTTTAAAGTGATTTTCATGCTTCCAGGGGCTCGGGAAGTGAAATAAATACCATTTGGAGGCATTTAATGTTCGAGCAAAAACGGCTGATTTTCGACAAAAGAGATAACACCCCCCCATTAAGTCATGCTTCAGAAATGTGGAAAATGGTCCGTTTTCAAATGTTTTATTTTTGAACGTCAGTTCACATTTGTAGGTGGATCATCAGTGTTAGAGCTAAAATTAACATGTTTAAAGTGATTTTCATGCTTCCAGGGGCTCGGGAAGATAATTAAATACCATTTGGAGGCATTTAATGTTCGAGCAAAAACGGCTGATTTTCGACAAAAGAGATAACACCCCCCCATTACGTCATACTTCAGAAATGTGGAAAATGGTCCGTTTTCAAATGTTTTATTTTTGAACGTCAGATCACATTTGTAGGTGGATCATCAGTGTTAGAGCTAAAATTAGCATGTTTAAAGTGATTTTCATGCTTCCAGGGGCCCAAAACACAAGATTTATGGAATGGTTAAAAGTGCATGAAAATGGCCAATTTACTCACTCTGAGTTCTCAAAAAGGGTTTCTTCACCCCGGGAAGTTAATTAAATACCATTTGGAGGCATTTAATGTTAGAGCAAAAACAGCTGATTTTCGACAAAAGAGATAACACCCCCCCATTACGTCATGCTTCAGAAATGTGGAAAATGGTCCGTTTTCAAATGTTTTATTTTTGAACGTCAGTTCACATTTGTAGGTGGATCATCAGTGTTAGAGCTAAAATTAGCATGTTTAAAGTGATTTTCATGCTTCCAGGGGCTCGGGAAGTTAATTAAATACCATTTGGAGGCATTTAATGTTCGAGCAAAAACTGCTGATTTTCGACAAAAGAGATAACACCCCCCCATTACGTCATGCTTCAGAAATGTGGAAAATGGTCCGTTTTCAAATGTTTTATTTTTGAACGTCAGTTCACATTTGTAGGTGGATCATCAGTGTTAGAGCTAAAATTAGCATGTTTAAAGTGATTTTCATGCTTCCAGGGGCTCGGGAAGTTAATTAAATACCATTTGGAGGCATTTAATGTTCGAGCAAAAACGGCTGATTTTCGACAAAAGAGATAACACCCCCCCATTACGTCATGCTTCAGAAATGTGGAAAATGGTCCGTTTTCAAATGTTTTATTTTTGAACGTCAGTTCACATTTGTAGGTGGATCATCAGTGTTAGAGCTAAAATTAGCATGTTTAAAGTGATTTTCATGCTTCCAGGGGCTCGGGAAGTTAATTAAATACCATTTGGAGGCATTTAATGTTCGAGCAAAAACGGCTGATTTTCGACAAAAGAGATAACACCCCCCCATTACGTCATGCTTCAGAAATGTGGAAAATGGTCCGTTTTCAAATGTTTTATTTTTGAACGTCAGTTCACATTTGTAGGTGGATCATCAGTGTTAGAGCTAAAATTAGCATGTTTAAAGTGATTTTCATGCTTCCAGGGGCTCGGGAAGTTAATTAAATACCATTTGGAGGCATTTAATGTTCGAGCAAAAACGGCTGATTTTCGACAAAAGAGATAACACCCCCCCATTACGTCATGCTTCAAAAATGTGGAAAATGGTCAGTTTTCAAATGTTTTATTTTTGAACGTCAGTTCACATTTGTAGGTGGATCATCAGTGTTAGAGCTAAAATTAGCATGTTTAAAGTGATTTTCATGCTTCCAGGGGCCCAAAACACAAGATTTATGGAATGGTTAAAAGTGCATGAAAATGGCCTATTTACTCACTCTGAGTTCTCAAAAAGGGTTTCTTCACCCCGGGAAGTTAATTAAATACCATTTGGAGGCATTTAATGTTCGAGCAAAAACGGCTGATTTTCGACAAAAGAGATAACACCCCCCCATTACGTCATGCTTCAGAAATGTGGAAAATGGTCCGTTTTCAAATGTTTTATTTTTGAACGTCAGTTCACATTTGTAGGTGGATCATCAGTGTTAGAGCTAAAATTAGCATGTTTAAAGTGATTTTCATGCTTCCAGGGGCTCGGGAAGTTAATTAAATACCATTTGGAGGCATTTAATGTTCGAGCAAAAACGGCTGATTTTCGACAAAAGAGATAACACCCCCCCATTACGTCATGCTTCAGAAATGTGGAAAATGGTCCGTTTTCAAATGTTTTAATTTTGAACGTCACTTCAAATTTGTAGGTGGATCATCAGTGTTAGAGCTAAAATTAGCATGTTTAAAGTGATTTTCATGCTTCCAGGGGCCCAAAACACAAGATTTATGGAATGGTTAAAAGTGCATGAAAATGGCCAATTTACTCACTCTGAGTTCTCAAAAAGGGTTTCTTCACCCCGGGAAGTTAATTAAATACCATTTGGAGGCATTTAATGTTCGAGCAAAAACGGCTGATTTTCGACAAAAGAGATAACACCCCCCCATTACGTCATGCTTCAGAAATGTGGAAAATGGTCCGTTTTCAAATGTTTTATTTTTGAACGTCAGTTCACATTTGTAGGTGGATCATCAGTGTTAGAGCTAAAATTAGCATGTTTAAAGTGATTTTCATGCTTCCAGGGGCCCAAAACACAAGATTTATGGAATGGTTAAAAGTGCATGAAAATGGCCAATTTACTCACTCTGAGTTCTCAAAAAGGGTTTCTTCACCCCGGGAAGTTAATTAAATACCATTTGGAGGCATTTAATGTTCGAGCAAAAACGGCTGATTTTCGACAAAAGAGATAACACCCCCCCATTACGTCATGCTTCAGAAATGTGGAAAATGGTCCGTTTTCAAATGTTTTATTTTTGAACGTCAGTTCACATTTGTAGGTGGATCATCAGTGTTAGAGCTAAAATTAGCATGTTTAAAGTGATTTTCATGCTTCCAGGGGCTCGGGAAGTTAATTAAATACCATTTGGAGGCATTTAATGTTCGAGCAAAAACGGCTGATTTTCGACAAAAGAGATAACACCCCCCCATTACATCATGCTTCAGAAATGTGGAAAATGGTCCGTTTTCAAATGTTTTATTTTTGAACGTCAGTTCACATTTGTAGGTGGATCATCAGTGTTAGAGCTAAAATTAGCATGTTTAAAGTGATTTTCATGCTTCCAGGGGCTCGGGAAGATAATTAAATACCATTTGGAGGCATTTAATGTTCGAGCAAAAACGGCTGATTTTCGACAAAAGAGATAACACCCCCCCATTACGTCATGCTTCAGAAATGTGGAAAATGGTCCGTTTTCAAATGTTTTATTTTTGAACGTCAGTTCACATTTGTAGGTGGATCATCAGTGTTAGAGCTAAAATTAGCATGTTTAAAGTGATTTTCATGCTTCCAGGGGCTCGGGAAGTTAATTAAATACCATTTGGAGGCATTTAATGTTCGAGCAAAAACGGCTGATTTTCGAAAAAAGAGATAACACCCTCCCATTACGTCATGCTTCAGAAATGTGGAAAATGGTCCGTTTTCAAATGTTTTATTTTTGAACGTCAGTTCACATTTGTAGGTGGATCATCAGTGTTAGAGCTAAAATTAGCATGTTTAAAGTGATTTTCATGCTTCCAGGGGCCCAAAACACAAGATTTATGGAATGGTTAAAAGTGCATGAAGATGGCCAATTTACTCACTCTGAGTTCGCAAAAAGGGTTTCTTCACCCCGGGAAGTTAATTAAATACCATTTGGAGGCATTTAATGTTAGAGCAAAAACGGCTGATTTTCGACAAAAGAGATAACACCCCCCCATTACGTCATGCTTCAGAAATGTGGAAAATGGTCCGTTTTCAAATGTTTTATTTTTGAACGTCAGTTCACATTTGTAGGTGGATCGTCAGTGTTAGAGCTAAAATTAGCATGTTTAAAGTGATTTTCATGCTTCCAGGGGCTCGGGAAGTTAATTAAATACCATTTGGAGGCATTTAATGTTCGAGCAAAAATGGCTGATTTTCGACAAAAGAGATAACACCCCCCCATTACGTCATGCTTCAGAAATGTGGAAAATGGTCCGTTTTCAAATGTTTTATTTTTGAACGTCAGTTCACATTTGTAGGTGGATCATCAGTGTTAGAGCTAAAATTAGCATGTTTAAAGTGATTTTCATGCTTCCAGGGGCCCAAAACACAAGATTTATGGAATGGTTAAAAGTGCATGAAAATGGCCTATTTACTCACTCTGAGTTCTCAAAAAGGGTTTCTTCACCCCGGGAAGTTAATTAAATACCATTTGGAGGCATTTAATGTTCGAGCAAAAACGGCTGATTTTCGACAAAAGAGATAACACCCCCCCATTACGTCATGCTTCAGAAATGTGGAAAATGGTCCGTTTTCAAATGTTTTATTTTTGAACGTCAGTTCACATTTGTAGGTGGATCATCAGTGTTAGAGCTAAAATTAGCATGTTTAAAGTGATTTTCATGCTTCCAGGGGCTCGGGAAGTTAATTAAATACCATTTGGAGGCATTTAATGTTAGAGCAAAAACGGCTGATTTTCCACAAAAGAGATATCACCCCCCCATTACGTCATGCTTCAGAAATGTGGAAAATGGTCCGTTTTCAAATGTTTTATTTTTGAACGTCAGTTCACATTTGTAGGTGGATCATCAGTGTTAGAGCTAAAATTAGCATGTTTAAAGTGATTTTCATGCTTCCAGGGGCTCGGGAAGTTAATTAAATACCATTTGGAGGCATTTAATGTTCGAGCAAAAACGGCTGATTTTCGACAAAAGAGATAACACCCCCCCATTACGTCATGCTTCAGAAATGTGGAAAATGGTCCGTTTTCAAATGTTTTATTTTTGAACGTCAGTTCACATTTGTAGGTGGATCATCAGTGTTAGAGCTAAAATTAGCATGTTTAAAGTGATTTTCATGCTTCCAGGGGCCCAAAACACAAGATTTATGGAATGGTTAAAAGTGCATGAAAATGGCCAATTTACTCACTCTGAGTTCTCAAAAAGGGTTTCTTCACCCCGGGAAGTTAATTAAATACCATTTGGAGGCATTTAATGTTCGAGCAAAAACGGCTGATTTTCGACAAAAGAGATAACACCCCCCCATTAAGTCATGCTTCAGAAATGTGGAAAATGGTCCGTTTTCAAATGTTTTATTTTTGAACGTCAGTTCACATTTGTAGGTGGATCATCAGTGTTAGAGCTAAAATTAGCATGTTTAAAGTGATTTTCATGCTTCCAGGGGCCCAAAACACAAGATTTATGGAATGGTTAAAAGTGCATGAAAATGGCCAATTTACTCACTCTGAGTTCTCAAAAAGGGTTTCTTCACCCCGGGAAGTTAATTAAATACCATTTGGAGGCATTTAATGTTCGAGCAAAAACGGCTGATTTTCGACAAAAGAGATAACACCCCCCCATTACGTCATGCTTCAGAAATGTGGAAAATGGTCCGTTTTCAAATGTTTTATTTTTGAACGTCAGTTCACATTTGTAGGTGGATCATCAGTGTTAGAGCTAAAATTAGCGTGTTTAAAGTGATTTTCATGCTTCCAGGCGCCCAAAACACAAGATTTATGGAATGGTTAAAAGTGCATGAAAATGGCCAATTTACTCACTCTGAGTTCTCAAAAAGGGTTTCTTCACCCCGGGAAGTTAATTAAATACCATTTGGAGGCATTTAATGTTCGAGCAAAAACGGCTGATTTTCGACAAAAGAGATAACACCCCCCCCATTACGTCATGCTTCAGAAATGTGGAAAATGGTCCGTTTTCAAATGTTTTATTTTTGAACGTCAGTTCACATTTGTAGGTGGATCATCAGTGTTAGAGCTAAAATTAGCATGTTTAAAGTGATTTTCATGCTTCCAGGGGCTCGGGAAGTTAATTAAATACCATTTGGAGGCATTTAATGTTCGAGCAAAAACGGCTGATTTTCGACAAAAGAGATAACACCCCCCCATTACGTCATGCTTCAGAAATGTGGAAAATGGTCCGTTTTCAAATGTTTTATTTTTGAACGTCAGTTCACATTTGTAGGTGGATCATCAGTGTTAGAGCTAAAATTAGCATGTTTAAAGTGATTTTCATGCTTCCAGGGGCTCGGGAAGATAAATAAATACCATTTGGAGGCATTTAATGTTCGAGCAAAAACGGCTGATTTTCGACAAAAGAGATAACACCCCCCCATTACGTCATGCTTCAGAAATGTGGAAAATGGTCCGTTTTCAAATGTTTTATTTTTGAACGTCAGTTCACATTTGTAGGTGGATCGTCAGTGTTAGAGCTAAAATTAGCATGTTTAAAGTGATTTTCATGCTTCCAGGGGCTCGGGAAGTTAATTAAATACCATTTGGAGGCATTTAATGTTCGAGCAAAAATGGCTGATTTTCGACAAAAGAGATAACACCCCCCCATTACGTCATGCTTCAGAAATGTGGAAAATGGTCCGTTTTCAAATGTTTTATTTTTGAACGTCAGTTCACATTTGTAGGTGGATCATCAGTGTTAGAGCTAAAATTAGCATGTTTAAAGTGATGTTCATGCTTCCAGGGGCCCAAAACACAAAATTTATGGAATGGTTAAAAGTGCATGAAAATGGCCTATTTACTCACTCTGAGTTCTCAAAAAGGGTTTCTTCACCCCGGGAAGTTAATTAAATACCATTTGGAGGCATTTAATGTTCGAGCAAAAACGGCTGATTTTCGACAAAAGAGATAACACCCCCCCATTACGTCATGCTTCAGAAATGTGGAAAATGGTCCGTTTTCAAATGTTTTATTTTTGAACGTCAGTTCACATTTGTAGGTGGATCATCAGTGTTAGAGCTAAAATTAGCATGTTTAAAGTGATTTTCATGCTTCCAGGGGCTCGGGAAGTTAATTAAATACCATTTGGAGGCATTTAATGTTAGAGCAAAAACGGCTGATTTTCCACAAAAGAGATATCACCCCCCCATTACGTCATGCTTCAGAAATGTGGAAAATGGTCCGTTTTCAAATGTTTTATTTTTGAACGTCAGTTCACATTTGTAGGTGGATCATCAGTGTTAGAGCTAAAATTAGCATGTTTAAAGTGATTTTCATGCTTCCAGGGGCTCGGGAAGTTAATTAAATACCATTTGGAGGCATTTAATGTTCTAGCAAAAACGGCTGATTTTCGACAAAAGAGATAACACCCCCCCATTACGTCATGCTTCAGAAATGTGGAAAATGGTCCGTTTTCAAATGTTTTATTTTTGAACGTCAGTTCACATTTGTAGGTGGATCATCAGTGTTAGAGCTAAAATTAGCATGTTTAAAGTGATTTTCATGCTTCCAGGGGCCCAAAACACAAGATTTATGGAATGGTTAAAAGTGCATGAAAATGGCCAATTTACTCACTCTGAGTTCTCAAAAAGGGTTTCTTCACCCCGGGAAGTTAATTAAATACCATTTGGAGGCATTTAATGTTCGAGCAAAAACGGCTGATTTTCGACAAAAGAGATAACACCCCCCCATTACGTCATGCTTCAGAAATGTGGAAAATGGTCCGTTTTCAAATGTTTTATTTTTGAACATCAGTTCACATTTGTAGGTGGATCATCAGTGTTAGAGCTAAAATTAGCATGTTTAAAGTGATTTTCATGCTTCCAGGGGCTCGGGAAGTGAAATAAATACCATTTGGAGGCATTTAATGTTCGAGCAAAAACGGCTGATTTTCCACAAAAGAGATAACACCCCCCCATTACGTCATGCTTCAGAAACGTGGAAAATGGTCCGTTTTCAAATGTTTTATTTTTGAACGTCAGTTCACATTTGTAGGTGGATCATCAGTGTTAGAGCTAAAATTAGCATGTTTAAAGTGATTTTCATGCTTCCAGGGGCTCGGGAAGTTAATTAAATACCATTTGGAGGTATTTAATGTTCGAGCAAAAACGTCTGATTTTCGACAAAAGAGATAACACCCCCCCATTACGTCATGCTTCAGAAATGTGGAAAATGGTCCGTTTTCAAATGTTTTATTTTTGAACGCCAGTTCACATTTGTAGGAGGATCATCAGAGTTAGAGCTAAAATTAGCATGTTTAAAGTGATTTTCATGCTTCCAGGGGCTCGGGAAGTGAAATAAATACCATTTGGAGGCATTTAATGTTCGAGCAAAAAAGGCTGATTTTCCACAAAAGAGATAACACCCCCCCCATTACGTCATGCTTCAGAAATGTGGAAAATGGTCCGTTTCCAAATGTTTTATTTTTGAACGTCAGTTCACATTTGTAGGTGGATCATCAGTGTTAGAGCTAAAATTAGCATGTTTAAAGTGATTTTCATGCTTCCAGGGGCTCGGGAAGTTAATTACATACCATTTGGAGGCATTTAATGTTCGAGCAAAAACGGCTGATTTTCGACAAAAGAGATAACACCCCCCCCCATTACGTCATGCTTCAGAAATGTGGAAAATGGTCCGTTTTCAAATGTTTTATTTTTGAACGTCAGTTCACATTTGTAGGTGGATCATCAGTGTTAGAGCTAAAATTAGCATGTTTAAAGTGATTTTCATGCTTCCAGGGGCCCAAAACACAAGATTTATGGAATGGTTAAAAGTGCATGAAAATGGCCAATTTACTCACTCTGAGTTCTCAAAAAGGGTTTCTTCACCCCGGGAAGTTAATTAAATACCATTTGGAGGCATTTAATGTTAGAGCAAAAACGGCTGATTTTCGACAAAAGAGATAACACCCCCCCATTACGTCATGCTTCAGAAATGTGAAAAATGGTCCGTTTTCAAATGTTTTATTTTTGAACGTCAGTTCACATTTGTAGGTGGATCATCAGTGTTAGAGCTAAAATTAGCATGTTTAAAGTGATTTTCATGCTTCCAGGGGCCCAAAACACAAGATTTATGGAATGGTTAAAAGTGCATGAAAATGGCCAATTTACTCACTCTGAGTTCTCAAAAAGGGTTTCTTCACCCCGGGAAGTTAATTAAATACCATTTGGAGGCATTTAATGTTCGAGCAAAAACGGCTGATTTTCGACAAAAGAGATAACACCCCCCCCATTACGTCATGCTTCAGAAATGTGGAAAATGGTCCGTTTTCAAATGTTTTATTTTTGAACGTCAGTTCACATTTGTAGGTGGATCATCAGTGTTAGAGCTAAAATTAGCATGTTTAAAGTGATTTTCATGCTTCCAGGGGCCCAAAACACAAGATTTATGGAATGGTTAAAAGTGCATGAAAATGGCCAATTTACTCACTCTGAGTTCTCAAAAAGGGTTTCTTCACCCCGGGAAGTTAATTAAATACCATTTGGAGGCATTTAATGTTCGAGCAAAAACGGCTGATTTTCGACAAAAGAGATAACACCCCCCCATTACGTCATGCTTCAGAAATGTGGAAAATGGTCCGTTTTCAAATGTTTTATTTTTGAACGTCAGTTCACATTTGTAGGTGGATCATCAGTGTTAGAGCTAAAATTAGCATGTTTAAAGTGATGTTCATGCTTCCAGGGGCCCAAAACACAAAATTTATGGAATGGTTAAAAGTGCATGAAAATGGCCTATTTACTCACTCTGAGTTCTCAAAAAGGGTTTCTTCACCCCGGGAAGTTAATTAAATACCATTTGGAGGCATTTAATGTTCGAGCAAAAACGGCTGATTTTCGACAAAAGAGATAACACCCCCCCATTACGTCATGCTTCAGAAATGTGGAAAATGGTCCGTTTTCAAATGTTTTATTTTTGAACGTCAGTTCACATTTGTAGGTGGATCATCAGTGTTAGAGCTAAAATTAGCATGTTTAAAGTGATTTTCATGCTTCCAGGGGCTCGGGAAGTTAATTAAATACCATTTGGAGGCATTTAATGTTAGAGCAAAAACGGCTGATTTTCCACAAAAGAGATATCACCCCCCCATTACGTCATGCTTCAGAAATGTGGAAAATGGTCCGTTTTCAAATGTTTTATTTTTGAACGTCAGTTCACATTTGTAGGTGGATCATCAGTGTTAGAGCTAAAATTAGCATGTTTAAAGTGATTTTCATGCTTCCAGGGGCTCGGGAAGTTAATTAAATACCATTTGGAGGCATTTAATGTTCGAGCAAAAACGGCTGATTTTCGACAAAAGAGATAACACCCCCCCATTACGTCATGCTTCAGAAATGTGGAAAATGGTCCGTTTTCAAATGTTTTATTTTTGAACGTCAGTTCACATTTGTAGGTGGATCATCAGTGTTAGAGCTAAAATTAGCATGTTTAAAGTGATTTTCATGCTTCCAGGGGCCCAAAACACAAGATTTATGGAATGGTTAAAAGTGCATGAAAATGGCCAATTTACTCACTCTGAGTTCTCAAAAAGGGTTTCTTCACCCCGGGAAGTTAATTAAATACCATTTGGAGGCATTTAATGTTCGAGCAAAAACGGCTGATTTTCGACAAAAGAGATAACACCCCCCCATTACGTCATGCTTCAGAAATGTGGAAAATGGTCCGTTTTCAAATGTTTTATTTTTGAACATCAGTTCACATTTGTAGGTGGATCATCAGTGTTAGAGCTAAAATTAGCATGTTTAAAGTGATTTTCATGCTTCCAGGGGCTCGGGAAGTGAAATAAATACCATTTGGAGGCATTTAATGTTCGAGCAAAAACGGCTGATTTTCCACAAAAGAGATAACACCCCCCCATTACGTCATGCTTCAGAAACGTGGAAAATGGTCCGTTTTCAAATGTTTTATTTTTGAACGTCAGTTCACATTTGTAGGTGGATCATCAGTGTTAGAGCTAAAATTAGCATGTTTAAAGTGATTTTCATGCTTCCAGGGGCTCGGGAAGTTAATTAAATACCATTTGGAGGTATTTAATGTTCGAGCAAAAACGTCTGATTTTCGACAAAAGAGATAACACCCCCCCATTACGTCATGCTTCAGAAATGTGGAAAATGGTCCGTTTTCAAATGTTTTATTTTTGAACGCCAGTTCACATTTGTAGGAGGATCATCAGAGTTAGAGCTAAAATTAGCATGTTTAAAGTGATTTTCATGCTTCCAGGGGCTCGGGAAGTGAAATAAATACCATTTGGAGGCATTTAATGTTCGAGCAAAAAAGGCTGATTTTCCACAAAAGAGATAACACCCCCCCATTACGTCATGCTTCAGAAATGTGGAAAATGGTCCGTTTCCAAATGTTTTATTTTTGAACGTCAGTTCACATTTGTAGGTGGATCATCAGTGTTAGAGCTAAAATTAGCATGTTTAAAGTGATTTTCATGCTTCCAGGGGCTCGGGAAGTTAATTACATACCATTTGGAGGCATTTAATGTTCGAGCAAAAACGGCTGATTTTCGACAAAAGAGATAACACCCCCCCCCATTACGTCATGCTTCAGAAATGTGGAAAATGGTCCGTTTTCAAATGTTTTATTTTTGAACGTCAGTTCACATTTGTAGGTGGATCATCAGTGTTAGAGCTAAAATTAGCATGTTTAAAGTGATTTTCATGCTTCCAGGGGCCCAAAACACAAGATTTATGGAATGGTTAAAAGTGCATGAAAATGGCCAATTTACTCACTCTGAGTTCTCAAAAAGGGTTTCTTCACCCCGGGAAGTTAATTAAATACCATTTGGAGGCATTTAATGTTAGAGCAAAAACGGCTGATTTTCGACAAAAGAGATAACACCCCCCCATTACGTCATGCTTCAGAAATGTGAAAAATGGTCCGTTTTCAAATGTTTTATTTTTGAACGTCAGTTCACATTTGTAGGTGGATCATCAGTGTTAGAGCTAAAATTAGCATGTTTAAAGTGATTTTCATGCTTCCAGGGGCCCAAAACACAAGATTTATGGAATGGTTAAAAGTGCATGAAAATGGCCAATTTACTCACTCTGAGTTCTCAAAAAGGGTTTCTTCACCCCGGGAAGTTAATTAAATACCATTTGGAGGCATTTAATGTTCGAGCAAAAACGGCTGATTTTCGACAAAAGAGATAACACCCCCCCCATTACGTCATGCTTCAGAAATGTGGAAAATGGTCCGTTTTCAAATGTTTTATTTTTGAACGTCAGTTCACATTTGTAGGTGGATCATCAGTGTTAGAGCTAAAATTAGCATGTTTAAAGTGATTTTCATGCTTCCAGGGGCCCAAAACACAAGATTTATGGAATGGTTAAAAGTGCATGAAAATGGCCAATTTACTCACTCTGAGTTCTCAAAAAGGGTTTCTTCACCCCGGGAAGTTAATTAAATACCATTTGGAGGCATTTAATGTTCGAGCAAAAACGGCTGATTTTCGACAAAAGAGATAACACCCCCCCATTACGTCATGCTTCAGAAATGTGGAAAATGGTCCGTTTTCAAATGTTTTATTTTTGAACGTCAGTTCACATTTGTAGGTGGATCATCAGTGTTAGAGCTAAAATTAGCATGTTTAAAGTGATTTTCATGCTTCCAGGGGCCCAAAACACAAGATTTATGGAATGGTTAAAAGTGCATGAAAATGGCCAATTTACTCACTCTGAGTTCTCAAAAAGGGTTTCTTCACCCCGGGAAGTTAATTAAATACCATTTGGAGGCATTTAATGTTCGAGCAAAAACGGCTGATTTTCGACAAAAGAGATAACACTCCCCCATTACGTCATGCTTCAGAAATGTGGAAAATGGTCCGTTTTCAAATGTTTTATTTTTGAACGTCAGTTCACATTTGTAGGTGGATCATCAGTGTTAGAGCTAAAATTAGCATGTTTAAAGTGATTTTCATGCTTCCAGGGGCCCAAAACACAAGATTTATGGAATGGTTAAAAGTGCATGAAAATGGCCAATTTACTCACTCTGAGTTCTCAAAAAGGGTTTCTTCACCCCGGGAAGTTAATTAAATACCATTTGGAGGCATTTAATGTTCGAGCAAAAACGGCTGATTTTCGACAAAAGAGATAACACCCCCCCCATTACGTCATGCTTCAGAAATGTGGAAAATGGTCCGTTTTCAAATGTTTTATTTTTGAACGTCAGTTCACATTTGTAGGTGGATCATCAGTGTTAGAGCTAAAATTAGCATGTTTAAAGTGATTTTCATGCTTCCAGGGGCTCGGGAAGTGAAATAAATACCATTTGGAGGCATTTAATGTTCGAGCAAAAACGGCTGATTTTCGACAAAAGAGATAACACCCCCCATTAAGTCATGCTTCAGAAATGTGGAAAATGGTCCGTTTTCAAATGTTTTATTTTTGAACGTCAGTTCACATTTGTAGGTGGATCATCAGTGTTAGAGCTAAAATTAACATGTTTAAAGTGATTTTCATGCTTCCAGGGGCTCGGGAAGATAATTAAATACCATTTGGAGGCATTTAATGTTCGAGCAAAAACGGCTGATTTTCGACAAAAGAGATAACACCCCCCCATTACGTCATACTTCAGAAATGTGGAAAATGGTCCGTTTTCAAATGTTTTATTTTTGAACGTCAGATCACATTTGTAGGTGGATCATCAGTGTTAGAGCTAAAATTAGCATGTTTAAAGTGATTTTCATGCTTCCAGGGGCCCAAAACACAAGATTTATGGAATGGTTAAAAGTGCATGAAAATGGCCAATTTACTCACTCTGAGTTCTCAAAAAGGGTTTCTTCACCCCGGGAAGTTAATTAAATACCATTTGGAGGCATTTAATGTTAGAGCAAAAACAGCTGATTTTCGACAAAAGAGATAACACCCCCCCATTACGTCATGCTTCAGAAATGTGGAAAATGGTCCGTTTTCAAATGTTTTATTTTTGAACGTCAGTTCACATTTGTAGGTGGATCATCAGTGTTAGAGCTAAAATTAGCATGTTTAAAGTGATTTTCATGCTTCCAGGGGCTCGGGAAGTTAATTAAATACCATTTGGAGGCATTTAATGTTCGAGCAAAAACTGCTGATTTTCGACAAAAGAGATAACACCCCCCCATTACGTCATGCTTCAGAAATGTGGAAAATGGTCCGTTTTCAAATGTTTTATTTTTGAACGTCAGTTCACATTTGTAGGTGGATCATCAGTGTTAGAGCTAAAATTAGCATGTTTAAAGTGATTTTCATGCTTCCAGGGGCTCGGGAAGTTAATTAAATACCATTTGGAGGCATTTAATGTTCGAGCAAAAACGGCTGATTTTCGACAAAAGAGATAACACCCCCCCATTACGTCATGCTTCAGAAATGTGGAAAATGGTCCGTTTTCAAATGTTTTATTTTTGAACGTCAGTTCACATTTGTAGGTGGATCATCAGTGTTAGAGCTAAAATTAGCATGTTTAAAGTGATTTTCATGCTTCCAGGGGCTCGGGAAGTTAATTAAATACCATTTGGAGGCATTTAATGTTCGAGCAAAAACGGCTGATTTTCGACAAAAGAGATAACACCCCCCCATTACGTCATGCTTCAGAAATGTGGAAAATGGTCCGTTTTCAAATGTTTTATTTTTGAACGTCAGTTCACATTTGTAGGTGGATCATCAGTGTTAGAGCTAAAATTAGCATGTTTAAAGTGATTTTCATGCTTCCAGGGGCTCGGGAAGTTAATTAAATACCATTTGGAGGCATTTAATGTTCGAGCAAAAACGGCTGATTTTCGACAAAAGAGATAACACCCCCCCATTACGTCATGCTTCAAAAATGTGGAAAATGGTCAGTTTTCAAATGTTTTATTTTTGAACGTCAGTTCACATTTGTAGGTGGATCATCAGTGTTAGAGCTAAAATTAGCATGTTTAAAGTGATTTTCATGCTTCCAGGGGCCCAAAACACAAGATTTATGGAATGGTTAAAAGTGCATGAAAATGGCCAATTTACTCACTCTGAGTTCTCAAAAAGGGTTTCTTCACCCCGGGAAGTTAATTAAATACCATTTGGAGGCATTTAATGTTAGAGCAAAAACGGCTGATTTTCGACAAAAGAGATAACACCCCCCCATTACGTCATGCTTCAGAAATGTGGAAAATGGTCCGTTTTCAAATGTTTTATTTTTGAACGTCAATTCACATTTGTAGGTGGATCATCAGTGTTAGAGCTAAAATTAGCATGTTTAAAGTGATTTTCATGCTTCCAGGGGCCCAAAACACAAGATTTATGGAATTGTTAAAAGTGCATGAAAATGGCCAATTTACTCACTCTGAGTTCTCAAAAAGGGTTTCTTCACCCCGGGAAGTTAATTAAATACCATTTGGAGGCATTTAATGTTCGAGCAAAAACGGCTGATTTTCTACAAAAGAGATAACACCCCCCCCATTACGTCATGCTTCAGAAATGTGGAAAATGGTCCGTTTTCAAATGTTTTATTTTTGAACGTCAGTTCACATTTGTAGGTGGATCATCAGTGTTAGAGCTAAAATTAGCATGTTTAAAGTGATTTTCATGCTTCCAGGGGCCCAAAACACAAGATTTATGGAATGGTTAAAAGTGCATGAAAATGGCCAATTTACTCACTCTGAGTTCTCAAAAAGGGTTTCTTCACCCCGGGAAGTTAATTAAATACCATTTGGAGGCATTTAATGTTCGAGCAAAAACGGCTGATTTTCGACAAAAGAGATAACACCCCCCCATTACGTCATGCTTCAGAAATGTGGAAAATGGTCCGTTTTCAAATGTTTTATTTTTGAACGTCAGTTCACATTTGTAGGTGGATCATCAGTGTTAGAGCTAAAATTAGCATGTTGAAAGTGATTTTCATGCTTCCAGGGGCTCGGGAAGTGAAATAAATACCATTTGGAGGCATTTAATGTTCGAGCAAAAACGGCTGATTTTCGACAAAAGAGATAACACCCCCCCATTAAGTCATGCTTCAGAAATGTGGAAAATGGTCCGTTTTCAAATGTTTTATTTTTGAACGTCAGTTCACATTTGTAGGTGGATCATCAGTGTTAGAGCTAAAATTAGCATGTTTAAAGTGATTTTCATGCTTCCAGGGGCTCGGGAAGATAATTAAATACCATTTGGAGGCATTTAATGTTCGAGCAAAAACGGCTGATTTTCGACAAAAGAGATAACACCCCCCCATTACGTCATGCTTCAGAAATGTGGAAAATGGTCCGTTTTCAAATGTTTTATTTTTGAACGTCAGTTCACATTTGTAGGTGGATCATCAGTGTTAGAGCTAAAATTAGCATGTTTAAAGTGATTTTCATGCTTCCAGGGGCCCAAAACACAAGATTTATGGAATGGTTAAAAGTGCATGAAAATGGCCAATTTACTCACTCTGAGTTCTCAAAAAGGGTTTCTTCACCCCGGGAAGTTAATTAAATACCATTTGGAGGCATTTAATGTTAGAGCAAAAACGGCTGATTTTCGACAAAAGAGATAACACCCCCCCATTACGTCATGCTTCAGAAATGTGGAAAATGGTCCGTTTTCAAATGTTTTATTTTTGAACGTCAGTTCACATTTGTAGGTGGATCATCAGTGTTAGAGCTAAAATTAGCATGTTTAAAGTGATTTTCATGCTTCCAGGGGCTCGGGAAGTTAATTAAATACCATTTGGAGGCATTTAATGTTCGAGCAAAAACGGCTGATTTTCGACAAAAGAGATAACACCCCCCCATTACGTCATGCTTCAGAAATGTGGAAAATGGTCCGTTTTCAAATGTTTTATTTTTGAACGTCAGTTCACATTTGTAGGTGGATCATCAGTGTTAGAGCTAAAATTAGCATGTTTAAAGTGATTTTCATGCTTCCAGGGGCCCAAAACACAAGATTTATGGAATGGTTAAAAGTGCATGAAAATGGCCAATTTACTCACTCTGAGTTCTCAAAAAGGGTTTCTTCACCCCAGAAAGTTAATTAAATACCATTTGGAGGCATTTAATGTTCGAGCAAAAACGGCTGATTTTCGACAAAAGAGATAACACCCCCCCATTACGTCATGCTTCAGAAATGTGGAAAATGGTCCGTTTTCAAATGTTTTATTTTTGAACGTCAGTTCACATTTGTAGGTGGATCATCAGTGTTAGAGCTAAAATTAGCATGTTTAAAGTGATTTTCATGCTTCCAGGGGCTCGGGAAGTTAATTAAATACCATTTGGAGGCATTTAATGTTCGAGCAAAAACGGCTGATTTTCGACAAAAGAGATAACACCCCCCCATTACGTCATGCTTCAGAAATGTGGAAAATGGTCCGTTTTCAAATGTTTTATTTTTGAACGTCAGTTCACATTTGTAGGTGGATCATCAGTGTTAGAGCTAAAATTAGCATGTTTAAAGTGATTTTCATGCTTCCAGGGGCTCGGGAAGTTAATTAAATACAATTTGGAGGCATTTAATGTTCGAGCAAAAACGGCTGATTTTCGACAAAAGAGATAACACCCCCCCATTACGTCATGCTTCAGAAATGTGGAAAATGGTCCGTTTTCAAATGTTTTATTTTTGAACGTCAGTTCACATTTGTAGGTGGATCATCAGTGTTAGAGCTAAAATTAGCATGTTTAAAGTGATTTTCATGCTTCCAGGGGCTCGGGAAGTTAATTAAATACCATTTGGAGGCATTTAATGTTCGAGCAAAAACGGCTGATTTTCGACAAAAGAGATAACACCCCCCCATTACGTCATGCTTCAGAAATGTGGAAAATGGTCTGTTTTCAAATGTTTTATTTTTGAACGTCAGTTCACATTTGTAGGTGGATCATCAGTGTTAGAGCTAAAATTAGCATGTTTAAAGTGATTTTCATGCTTCCAGGGGCTCGGGAAGTTAATTAAATACCATTTGGAGGCATTTAATGTTCGAGCAAAAACGGCTGATTTTCGACAAAAGAGATAACACCCCCCCATTACGTCATGCTTCAGAAATGTGGAAAATGGTCCGTTTTCAAATGTTTTATTTTTGAACGTCAGTTCACATTTGTAGGTGGATCATCAGTGTTAGAGCTAAAATTAGCATGTTTAAAGTGATTTTCATGCTTCCAGGGGCCCAAAACACAAGATTTATGGAATGGTTAAAAGTGCATGAAAATGGCCAATTTACTCACTCTGAGTTCTTAAAAAGGGTTTCTTTACCCCGGGAAGTTAATTAAATACCATTTGGAGGCATTTAATGTTAGAGCAAAAACGGCTGATTTTCGACAAAAGAGATAACACCCCCCCATTACGTCATGCTTCAGAAATGTGGAAAATGGTCCGTTTTCAAATGTTTTATTTTTGAACGTCAGTTCACATTTGTAGGTGGATCATCAGTGTTAGAGCTAAAATTAGCATGTTTAAAGTGATTTTCATGCTTCCAGGGGCTCGGGAAGTTAATTAAATACCATTTGGAGGCATTTAATGTTCGAGCAAAAACGGCTGATTTTCGACAAAAGAGATAACACCCCCCCATTACGTCATGCTTCAGAAATGTGGAAAATGGTCCGTTTTCAAATGTTTTATTTTTGAACGTCAGTTCACATTTGTAGGTGGATCATCAGTGTTAGAGCTAAAATTAGCATGTTTAAAGTGATTTTCATGCTTCCAGGGGCTCGGGAAGTTAATTAAATACCATTTGGAGGCATTTAATGTTCGAGCAAAAACGGCTGATTTTCGACAAAAGAGATAACACCCCCCCCATTACGTCATGCTTCAGAAATGTGGAAAATGGTCCGTTTTCAAATGTTTTATTTTTGAACGTCAGTTCACATTTGTAGGTGGATCATCAGTGTTAGAGCTAAAATTAGCATGTTTAAAGTGATTTTCATGCTTCCAGGGGCTCGGGAAGTTAATTAAATACCATTTGGAGGCATTTAATGTTCGAGCAAAAACGGCTGATTTTCGACAAAAGAGATAACACCCCCCCATTACGTCATGCTTCAGAAATGTGGAAAATGGTCTGTTTTCAAATGTTTTATTTTTGAACGTCAGTTCACATTTGTAGGTGGATCATCAGTGTTAGAGCTAAAATTAGCATGTTTAAAGTGATTTTCATGCTTCCAGGGGCTCGGGAAGTTAATTAACTACCATTTGGAGGCATTTAATGTTCGAGCAAAAACGGCTGATTTTCCACAAAAGAGATGACACCCCCCCATTACGTCATGCTTCAGAAATGTGGAAAATGGTCCGTTTTCAAATGTTTTATTTTTGAACGTCAGTTCACATTTGTAGGTGGATCATCAGTGTTAGAGCTAAAATTAGCATGTTTAAAGTGATTTTCATGCTTCCAGGGGCCCAAAACACAAGATTTATGGAATGGTTAAAAGTGCATGAAAATGGCCAATTTACTCACTCTGAGTTCTCAAAAAGGGTTTCTTCACCCCGGGAAGTTAATTAAATACCATTTGGAGGCATTTAATGTTAGAGCAAAAACGGCTGATTTTCGACAAAAGAGATAACACCCCCCCATTACATCATGCTTCAGAAATGTGGAAAATGGTCCGTTTTCAAATGTTTTATTTTTGAACGTCAGTTCACATTTGTAGGTGGATCATCAGTGTTAGAGCTAAAATTAGCATGTTTAAAGTGATTTTCATGCTTCCAGGGGCCCAAAACACAAGATTTATGGAATGGTTAAAAGTGCATGAAAATGGCCAATTTACTCACTCTGAGTTCTCAAAAAGGGTTTCTTCACCCCGGGAAGTTAATTAAATACCATTTGGAGGCATTTAATGTTCGAGCAAAAACGGCTGATTTTCGACAAAAGAGATAACACCCCCCCATTACGTCATGCTTCAGAAATGTGGAAAATGGTCCGTTTTCAAATGTTTTATTTTTGAACGTCAGTTCACATTTGTAAGTGGATCATCAGTGTTAGAGCTAAAATTAGCATGTTGAAAGTGATTTTCATGCTTCCAGGGGCTCGGGAAGTGAAATAAATACCATTTGGAGGCATTTAATGTTCGAGCAAAAACGGCTGATTTTCGACAAAAGAGATAACACCCCCCCATTAAGTCATGCTTCAGAAATGTGGAAAATGGTCCGTTTTCAAATGTTTTATTTTTGAACGTCAGTTCACATTTGTAGGTGGATCATCAGTGTTAGAGCTAAAATTAGCATGTTTAAAGTGATTTTCATGCTTCCAGGGGCTCGGGAAGATAATTAAATATCATTTGGAGGCATTTAATGTTCGAGCAAAAACGGCTGATTTTCGACAAAAGAGATAACACCCCCCCATTACGTCATGCTTCAGAAATGTGGAAAATAGTCCGTTTTCAAATGTTTTATTTTTGAACGTCAGTTCACATTTGTAGGTGGATCATCAGTGTTAGAGCTAAAATTAGCATGTTTAAAGTGATTTTCATGCTTCCAGGGGCCCAAAACACAAGATTTATGGAATGGTTAAAAGTGCATGAAAATGGCCAATTTACTCACTCTGAGTTCTCAAAAAGGGTTTCTTCACCCCGGGAAGTTAATTAAATACCATTTGGAGGCATTTAATGTTCGAGCAAAAACGGCTGATTTTCGACAAAAGAGATAACACCCCCCCATTACGTCATGCTTCAGAAATGTGGAAAATGGTCCGTTTTCAAATGTTTTATTTTTGAACGTCAGTTCACATTTGTAGGTGGATCATCAGTGTTAGAGCTAAAATTAGCATGTTTAAAGTGATTTTCATGCTTCCAGGGGCTCGGGAAGATAATTAAATACCATTTGGAGGCATTTAATGTTCGAGCAAAAACGGCTGATTTTCGACAAAAGAGATAACACCCCCCCATTACGTCATGCTTCAGAAATGTGGAAAATGGTCCGTTTTCAAATGTTTTATTTTTGAACGTCAGTTCACATTTGTAGGTGGATCATCAGTGTTAGAGCTAAAATTAGCATGTTTAAAGTGATTTTCATGCTTCCAGGGGCCCAAAACACAAGATTTATGGAATGGTTAAAAGTGCATGAAAATGGCCAATTTACTCACTCTGAGTTCTCAAAAAGGGTTTCTTCACCCCGGGAAGTTAATTAAATACCATTTGGAGGCATTTAATGTTCGAGCAAAAACGGCTGATTTTCGACAAAAGAGATAACACCCCCCCATTACGTCATGCTTCAGAAATGTGGAAAATGGTCCGTTTTCAAATGTTTTATTTTTGAACGTCAGTTCACATTTGTAGGTGGATCATCAGTGTTAGAGCTAAAATTAGCATGTTTAAAGTGATTTTCATGCTTCCAGGGGCCCAAAACACAAGATTTATGGAATGGTTAAAAGTGCATGAAAATGGCCAATTTACTCACTCTGAGTTCTCAAAAAGGGTTTCTTCACCCCGGGAAGTTAATTAAATACCATTTGGAGGCATTTAATGTTCGAGCAAAAACGGCTGATTTTCGACAAAAGAGATAACACTCCCCCATTACGTCATGCTTCAGAAATGTGGAAAATGGTCCGTTTTCAAATGTTTTATTTTTGAACGTCAGTTCACATTTGTAGGTGGATCATCAGTGTTAGAGCTAAAATTAGCATGTTTAAAGTGATTTTCATGCTTCCAGGGGCCCAAAACACAAGATTTATGGAATGGTTAAAAGTGCATGAAAATGGCCAATTTACTCACTCTGAGTTCTCAAAAAGGGTTTCTTCACCCCGGGAAGTTAATTAAATACCATTTGGAGGCATTTAATGTTCGAGCAAAAACGGCTGATTTTCGACAAAAGAGATAACACCCCCCCCATTACGTCATGCTTCAGAAATGTGGAAAATGGTCCGTTTTCAAATGTTTTATTTTTGAACGTCAGTTCACATTTGTAGGTGGATCATCAGTGTTAGAGCTAAAATTAGCATGTTTAAAGTGATTTTCATGCTTCCAGGGGCTCGGGAAGTGAAATAAATACCATTTGGAGGCATTTAATGTTCGAGCAAAAACGGCTGATTTTCGACAAAAGAGATAACACCCCCCCATTAAGTCATGCTTCAGAAATGTGGAAAATGGTCCGTTTTCAAATGTTTTATTTTTGAACGTCAGTTCACATTTGTAGGTGGATCATCAGTGTTAGAGCTAAAATTAACATGTTTAAAGTGATTTTCATGCTTCCAGGGGCTCGGGAAGATAATTAAATACCATTTGGAGGCATTTAATGTTCGAGCAAAAACGGCTGATTTTCGACAAAAGAGATAACACCCCCCCCATTACGTCATACTTCAGAAATGTGGAAAATGGTCCGTTTTCAAATGTTTTATTTTTGAACGTCAGATCACATTTGTAGGTGGATCATCAGTGTTAGAGCTAAAATTAGCATGTTTAAAGTGATTTTCATGCTTCCAGGGGCCCAAAACACAAGATTTATGGAATGGTTAAAAGTGCATGAAAATGGCCAATTTACTCACTCTGAGTTCTCAAAAAGGGTTTCTTCACCCCGGGAAGTTAATTAAATACCATTTGGAGGCATTTAATGTTAGAGCAAAAACAGCTGATTTTCGACAAAAGAGATAACACCCCCCCATTACGTCATGCTTCAGAAATGTGGAAAATGGTCCGTTTTCAAATGTTTTATTTTTGAACGTCAGTTCACATTTGTAGGTGGATCATCAGTGTTAGAGCTAAAATTAGCATGTTTAAAGTGATTTTCATGCTTCCAGGGGCTCGGGAAGTTAATTAAATACCATTTGGAGGCATTTAATGTTCGAGCAAAAACGGCTGATTTTCGACAAAAGAGATAACACCCCCCCATTACGTCATGCTTCAGAAATGTGGAAAATGGTCCGTTTTCAAATGTTTTATTTTTTAACGTCAGTTCACATTTGTAGGTGGATCATCAGTGTTAGAGCTAAAATTAGCATGTTTAAAGTGATTTTCATGCTTCCAGGGGCCCAAAACACAAGATTTATGGAATGGTTAAAAGTGCATGAAAATGGCCAATTTACTCACTCTGAGTTCTCAAAAAGGGTTTCTTCACCCCGGGAAGTTAATTAAATACCATTTGGAGGCATTTAATGTTCGAGCAAAAACGGCTGATTTTCGACAAAAGAGATAACACCCCCCCATTACGTCATGCTTCAGAAATGTGGAAAATGGTCCGTTTTCAAATGTTTTATTTTTGAACGTCAGTTCACATTTGTAGGTGGATCATCAGTGTTAGAGCTAAAATTAGCATGTTTAAAGTGATTTTCATGCTTCCAGGGGCTCGGGAAGTTAATTAAATACCATTTGGAGGCATTTAATGTTCGAGCAAAAACTGCTGATTTTCGACAAAAGAGATAACACCCCCCCATTACGTCATGCTTCAGAAATGTGGAAAATGGTCCGTTTTCAAATGTTTTATTTTTGAACGTCAGTTCACATTTGTAGGTGGATCATCAGTGTTAGAGCTAAAATTAGCATGTTTAAAGTGATTTTCATGCTTCCAGGGGCTCGGGAAGTTAATTAAATACCATTTGGAGGCATTTAATGTTCGAGCAAAAACGGCTGATTTTCGACAAAAGAGATAACACCCCCCCATTACGTCATGCTTCAGAAATGTGGAAAATGGTCCGTTTTCAAATGTTTTATTTTTGAACGTCAGTTCACATTTGTAGGTGGATCATCAGTGTTAGAGCTAAAATTAGCATGTTTAAAGTGATTTTCATGCTTCCAGGGGCTCGGGAAGTTAATTAAATACCATTTGGAGGCATTTAATGTTCGAGCAAAAACGGCTGATTTTCGACAAAAGAGATAACACCCCCCCATTACGTCATGCTTCAGAAATGTGGAAAATGGTCCGTTTTCAAATGTTTTATTTTTGAACGTCAGTTCACATTTGTAGGTGGATCATCAGTGTTAGAGCTAAAATTAGCATGTTTAAAGTGATTTTCATGCTTCCAGGGGCTCGGGAAGTTAATTAAATACCATTTGGAGGCATTTAATGTTCGAGCAAAAACGGCTGATTTTCGACAAAAGAGATAACACCCCCCCATTACGTCATGCTTCAAAAATGTGGAAAATGGTCAGTTTTCAAATGTTTTATTTTTGAACGTCAGTTCACATTTGTAGGTGGATCATCAGTGTTAGAGCTAAAATTAGCATGTTTAAAGTGATTTTCATGCTTCCAGGGGCCCAAAACACAAGATTTATGGAATGGTTAAAAGTGCATGAAAATGGCCAATTTACTCACTCTGAGTTCTCAAAAAGGGTTTCTTCACCCCGGGAAGTTAATTAAATACCATTTGGAGGCATTTAATGTTAGAGCAAAAACGGCTGATTTTCGACAAAAGAGATAACACCCCCCCATTACGTCATGCTTCAGAAATGTGGAAAATGGTCCGTTTTCAAATGTTTTATTTTTGAACGTCAATTCACATTTGTAGGTGGATCATCAGTGTTAGAGCTAAAATTAGCATGTTTAAAGTGATTTTCATGCTTCCAGGGGCCCAAAACACAAGATTTATGGAATTGTTAAAAGTGCATGAAAATGGCCAATTTACTCACTCTGAGTTCTCAAAAAGGGTTTCTTCACCCCGGGAAGTTAATTAAATACCATTTGGAGGCATTTAATGTTCGAGCAAAAACGGCTGATTTTCTACAAAAGAGATAACACCCCCCCCATTACGTCATGCTTCAGAAATGTGGAAAATGGTCCGTTTTCAAATGTTTTATTTTTGAACGTCAGTTCACATTTGTAGGTGGATCATCAGTGTTAGAGCTAAAATTAGCATGTTTAAAGTGATTTTCATGCTTCCAGGGGCCCAAAACACAAGATTTATGGAATGGTTAAAAGTGCATGAAAATGGCCAATTTACTCACTCTGAGTTCTCAAAAAGGGTTTCTTCACCCCGGGAAGTTAATTAAATACCATTTGGAGGCATTTAATGTTCGAACAAAAACGGCTGATTTTCGACAAAAGAGATAACACCCCCCCATTACGTCATGCTTCAGAAATGTGGAAAATGGTCCGTTTTCAAATGTTTTATTTTTGAACGTCAGTTCACATTTGTAGGTGGATCATCAGTGTTAGAGCTAAAATTAGCATGTTGAAAGTGATTTTCATGCTTCCAGGGGCTCGGGAAGTGAAATAAATACCATTTGGAGGCATTTAATGTTCGAGCAAAAACGGCTGATTTTCGACAAAAGAGATAACACCCCCCCATTAAGTCATGCTTCAGAAATGTGGAAAATGGTCCGTTTTCAAATGTTTTATTTTTGAACGTCAGTTCACATTTGTAGGTGGATCATCAGTGTTAGAGCTAAAATTAGCATGTTTAAAGTGATTTTCATGCTTCCAGGGGCTCGGGAAGATAATTAAATACCATTTGGAGGCATTTAATGTTCGAGCAAAAACGGCTGATTTTCGACAAAAGAGATAACACCCCCCCATTACGTCATGCTTCAGAAATGTGGAAAATGGTCCGTTTTCAAATGTTTTATTTTTGAACGTCAGTTCACATTTGTAGGTGGATCATCAGTGTTAGAGCTAAAATTAGCATGTTTAAAGTGATTTTCATGCTTCCAGGGGCCCAAAACACAAGATTTATGGAATGGTTAAAAGTGCATGAAAATGGCCAATTTACTCACTCTGAGTTCTCAAAAAGGGTTTCTTCACCCCGGGAAGTTAATTAAATACCATTTGGAGGCATTTAATGTTAGAGCAAAAACGGCTGATTTTCGACAAAAGAGATAACACCCCCCCATTACGTCATGCTTCAGAAATGTGGAAAATGGTCCGTTTTCAAATGTTTTATTTTTGAACGTCAGTTCACATTTGTAGGTGGATCATCAGTGTTAGAGCTAAAATTAGCATGTTTAAAGTGATTTTCATGCTTCCAGGGGCTCGGGAAGTTAATTAAATACCATTTGGAGGCATTTAATGTTCGAGCAAAAACGGCTGATTTTCGACAAAAGAGATAACACCCCCCCATTACGTCATGCTTCAGAAATGTGGAAAATGGTCCGTTTTCAAATGTTTTATTTTTGAACGTCAGTTCACATTTGTAGGTGGATCATCAGTGTTAGAGCTAAAATTAGCATGTTTAAAGTGATTTTCATGCTTCCAGGGGCCCAAAACACAAGATTTATGGAATGGTTAAAAGTGCATGAAAATGGCCAATTTACTCACTCTGAGTTCTCAAAAAGGGTTTCTTCACCCCAGAAAGTTAATTAAATACCATTTGGAGGCATTTAATGTTCGAGCAAAAACGGCTGATTTTCGACAAAAGAGATAACACCCCCCCATTACGTCATGCTTCAGAAATGTGGAAAATGGTCCGTTTTCAAATGTTTTATTTTTGAACGTCAGTTCACATTTGTAGGTGGATCATCAGTGTTAGAGCTAAAATTAGCATGTTTAAAGTGATTTTCATGCTTCCAGGGGCTCGGGAAGTTAATTAAATACCATTTGGAGGCATTTAATGTTCGAGCAAAAACGGCTGATTTTCGACAAAAGAGATAACACCCCCCCATTACGTCATGCTTCAGAAATGTGGAAAATGGTCCGTTTTCAAATGTTTTATTTTTGAACGTCAGTTCACATTTGTAGGTGGATCATCAGTGTTAGAGCTAAAATTAGCATGTTTAAAGTGATTTTCATGCTTCCAGGGGCTCGGGAAGTTAATTAAATACAATTTGGAGGCATTTAATGTTCGAGCAAAAACGGCTGATTTTCGACAAAAGAGATAACACCCCCCCATTACGTCATGCTTCAGAAATGTGGAAAATGGTCCGTTTTCAAATGTTTTATTTTTGAACGTCAGTTCACATTTGTAGGTGGATCATCAGTGTTAGAGCTAAAATTAGCATGTTTAAAGTGATTTTCATGCTTCCAGGGGCTCGGGAAGTTAATTAAATACCATTTGGAGGCATTTAATGTTCGAGCAAAAACGGCTGATTTTCGACAAAAGAGATAACACCCCCCCATTACGTCATGCTTCAGAAATGTGGAAAATGGTCCGTTTTCAAATGTTTTATTTTTGAACGTCAGTTCACATTTGTAGGTGGATCATCAGTGTTAGAGCTAAAATTAGCATGTTTAAAGTGATTTTCATGCTTCCAGGGGCTCGGGAAGTTAATTAAATACCATTTGGAGGCATTTAATGTTCGAGCAAAAACGGCTGATTTTCGACAAAAGAGATAACACCCCCCCATTACGTCATGCTTCAGAAATGTGGAAAATGGTCCGTTTTCAAATGTTTTATTTTTGAACGTCAGTTCACATTTGTAGGTGGATCATCAGTGTTAGAGCTAAAATTAGCATGTTTAAAGTGATTTTCATGCTTCCAGGGGCCCAAAACACAAGATTTATGGAATGGTTAAAAGTGCATGAAAATGGCCAATTTACTCACTCTGAGTTCTTAAAAAGGGTTTCTTTACCCCGGGAAGTTAATTAAATACCATTTGGAGGCATTTAATGTTAGAGCAAAAACGGCTGATTTTCGACAAAAGAGATAACACCCCCCCATTACGTCATGCTTCAGAAATGTGGAAAATGGTCCGTTTTCAAATGTTTTATTTTTGAACGTCAGTTCACATTTGTAGGTGGATCATCAGTGTTAGAGCTAAAATTAGCATGTTTAAAGTGATTTTCATGCTTCCAGGGGCTCGGGAAGTTAATTAAATACCATTTGGAGGCATTTAATGTTCGAGCAAAAACGGCTGATTTTCGACAAAAGAGATAACACCCCCCCATTACGTCATGCTTCAGAAATGTGGAAAATGGTCCGTTTTCAAATGTTTTATTTTTGAACGTCAGTTCACATTTGTAGGTGGATCATCAGTGTTAGAGCTAAAATTAGCATGTTTAAAGTGATTTTCATGCTTCCAGGGGCTCGGGAAGTTAATTAAATACCATTTGGAGGCATTTAATGTTCGAGCAAAAACGGCTGATTTTCGACAAAAGAGATAACACCCCCCCCATTACGTCATGCTTCAGAAATGTGGAAAATGGTCCGTTTTCAAATGTTTTATTTTTGAACGTCAGTTCACATTTGTAGGTGGATCATCAGTGTTAGAGCTAAAATTAGCATGTTTAAAGTGATTTTCATGCTTCCAGGGGCTCGGGAAGTTAATTAAATACCATTTGGAGGCATTTAATGTTCGAGCAAAAACGGCTGATTTTCGACAAAAGAGATAACACCCCCCCATTACGTCATGCTTCAGAAATGTGGAAAATGGTCTGTTTTCAAATGTTTTATTTTTGAACGTCAGTTCACATTTGTAGGTGGATCATCAGTGTTAGAGCTAAAATTAGCATGTTTAAAGTGATTTTCATGCTTCCAGGGGCTCGGGAAGTTAATTAAATACCATTTGGAGGCATTTAATGTTCGAGCAAAAACGGCTGATTTTCCACAAAAGAGATGACACCCCCCCATTACGTCATGCTTCAGAAATGTGGAAAATGGTCCGTTTTCAAATGTTTTATTTTTGAACGTCAGTTCACATTTGTAGGTGGATCATCAGTGTTAGAGCTAAAATTAGCATGTTTAAAGTGATTTTCATGCTTCCAGGGGCCCAAAACACAAGATTTATGGAATGGTTAAAAGTGCATGAAAATGGCCAATTTACTCACTCTGAGTTCTCAAAAAGGGTTTCTTCACCCCGGGAAGTTAATTAAATACCATTTGGAGGCATTTAATGTTAGAGCAAAAACGGCTGATTTTCGACAAAAGAGATAACACCCCCCCATTACATCATGCTTCAGAAATGTGGAAAATGGTCCGTTTTCAAATGTTTTATTTTTGAACGTCAGTTCACATTTGTAGGTGGATCATCAGTGTTAGAGCTAAAATTAGCATGTTTAAAGTGATTTTCATGCTTCCAGGGGCCCAAAACACAAGATTTATGGAATGGTTAAAAGTGCATGAAAATGGCCAATTTACTCACTCTGAGTTCTCAAAAAGGGTTTCTTCACCCCGGGAAGTTAATTAAATACCATTTGGAGGCATTTAATGTTCGAGCAAAAACAGCTGATTTTCGACAAAAGAGATAACACCCCCCCATTACGTCATGCTTCAGAAATGTGGAAAATGGTCCGTTTTCAAATGTTTTATTTTTGAACGTCAGTTCACATTTGTAAGTGGATCATCAGTGTTAGAGCTAAAATTAGCATGTTGAAAGTGATTTTCATGCTTCCAGGGGCTCGGGAAGTGAAATAAATACCATTTGGAGGCATTTAATGTTCGAGCAAAAACGGCTGATTTTCGACAAAAGAGATAACACCCCCCCATTAAGTCATGCTTCAGAAATGTGGAAAATGGTCCGTTTTCAAATGTTTTATTTTTGAACGTCAGTTCACATTTGTAGGTGGATCATCAGTGTTAGAGCTAAAATTAGCATGTTTAAAGTGATTTTCATGCTTCCAGGGGCTCGGGAAGATAATTAAATATCATTTGGAGGCATTTAATGTTCGAGCAAAAACGGCTGATTTTCGACAAAAGAGATAACACCCCCCCATTACGTCATGCTTCAGAAATGTGGAAAATAGTCCGTTTTCAAATGTTTTATTTTTGAACGTCAGTTCACATTTGTAGGTGGATCATCAGTGTTAGAGCTAAAATTAGCATGTTTAAAGTGATTTTCATGCTTCCAGGGGCCCAAAACACAAGATTTATGGAATGGTTAAAAGTGCATGAAAATGGCCAATTTACTCACTCTGAGTTCTCAAAAAGGGTTTCTTCACCCCGGGAAGTTAATTAAATACCATTTGGAGGCATTTAATGTTCGAGCAAAAACGGCTGATTTTCGACAAAAGAGATAACACCCCCCCATTACGTCATGCTTCAGAAATGTGGAAAATGGTCCGTTTTCAAATGTTTTATTTTTGAACGTCAGTTCACATTTGTAGGTGGATCATCAGTGTTAGAGCTAAAATTAGCATGTTTAAAGTGATTTTCATGCTTCCAGGGGCTCGGGAAGATAATTAAATACCATTTGGAGGCATTTAATGTTCGAGCAAAAACGGCTGATTTTCGACAAAAGAGATAACACCCCCCCATTACGTCATGCTTCAGAAATGTGGAAAATGGTCCGTTTTCAAATGTTTTATTTTTGAACGTCAGTTCACATTTGTAGGTGGATCATCAGTGTTAGAGCTAAAATTAGCATGTTTAAAGTGATTTTCATGCTTCCAGGGGCCCAAAACACAAGATTTATGGAATGGTTAAAAGTGCATGAAAATGGCCAATTTACTCACTCTGAGTTCTCAAAAAGGGTTTCTTCACCCCGGGAAGTTAATTAAATACCATTTGGAGGCATTTAATGTTAGAGCAAAAACGGCTGATTTTCGACAAAAGAGATAACACCCCCCCCCATTACGTCATGCTTCAGAAATGTGGAAAATGGTCCGTTTTCAAATGTTTTATTTTTGAACGTCAGTTCACATTTGTAGGTGGATCATCAGTGTTAGAGCTAAAATTAGCATGTTTAAAGTGATTTTCATGCTTCCAGGGGCTCGGGAAGTTAATTAAATACTATTTGGAGGCATTTAATGTTCGAGCAAAAACGGCTGATTTTCGACAAAAGAGATAACACCCCCCCATTACGTCATGCTTCAGAAATGTGGAAAATGGTCCGTTTTCAAATGTTTTATTTTTGAACGTCAGTTCACATTTGTAGGTGGATCATCAGTGTTAGAGCTAAAATTAGCATGTTTAAAGTGATTTTCATGCTTCCAGGGGCCCAAAACACAAGATTTATGGAATGGTTAAAAGTGCATGAAAATGGCCAATTTACTCACTCTGAGTTCTCAAAAAGGGTTTCTTCACCCCGGGAAGTTAATTAAATACCATTTGGAGGCATTTAATGTTCGAGCAAAAACGGCTGATTTTCGACAAAAGAGATAACACCCCCCCATTACGTCATGCTTCAGAAATGTGGAAAATGGTCCGTTTTCAAATGTTTTATTTTTGAACGTCAGTTCACATTTGTAGGTGGATCATCAGTGTTAGAGCTAAAATTAGCATGTTTAAAGTGATTTTCATGCTTCCAGGGGCTCGGGAAGTTAATTAAATACCATTTGGAGGCATTTAATGTTCGAGCAAAAACGGCTGATTTTCGACAAAAGAGATAACACCCCCCATTACGTCATGCTTCAGAAATGTGGAAAATGGTCCATTTTCAAATGTTTTATTTTTGAACGTCAGTTCACATTTGTAGGTGGATCATCAGTGTTAGAGCTAAAATTAGCATGTTTAAAGTGATTTTCATGCTTCCAGGGGCTCGGGAAGTTAATTAAATACCATTTGGAGGCATTTAATGTTCGAGCAAAAACGGCTGATTTTCGACAAAAGAGATAACACCCCCCCATTACGTCATGCTTCAGAAATGTGGAAAATGGTCCGTTTTCAAATGTTTTATTTTTGAACGTCAGTTCACATTTGTAGGTGGATCATCAGTGTTAGAGCTAAAATTAGCATGTTTAAAGTGATTTTCATGCTTCCAGGGGCTCGGGAAGTTAATTAAATACAATTTGGAGGCATTTAATGTTCGAGCAAAAACGGCTGATTTTCGACAAAAGAGATAACACCCCCCCATTACGTCATGCTTCAGAAATGTGGAAAATGGTCCGTTTTCAAATGTTTTATTTTTGAACGTCAGTTCACATTTGTAGGTGGATCATCAGTGTTAGAGCTAAAATTAGCATGTTTAAAGTGATTTTCATGCTTCCAGGGGCTCGGGAAGTTAATTAAATACCATTTGGAGGCATTTAATGTTCGAGCAAAAACGGCTGATTTTCGACAAAAGAGATAACACCCCCCCATTACGTCATGCTTCAGAAATGTGGAAAATGGTCCGTTTTCAAATGTTTTATTTTTGAACGTCAGTTCACATTTGTAGGTGGATCATCAGTGTTAGAGCTAAAATTAGCATGTTTAAAGTGATTTTCATGCTTCCAGGGGCTCGGGAAGTTAATTAAATACCATTTGGAGGCATTTAATGTTCGAGCAAAAACGGCTGATTTTCGACAAAAGAGATAACACCCCCCCATTACGTCATGCTTCAGAAATGTGGAAAATGGTCCGTTTTCAAATGTTTTATTTTTGAACGTCAGTTCACATTTGTAGGTGGATCATCAGTGTTAGAGCTAAAATTAGCATGTTTAAAGTGATTTTCATGCTTCCAGGGGCCCAAAACACAAGATTTATGGAATGGTTAAAAGTGCATGAAAATGGCCAATTTACTCACTCTGAGTTCTTAAAAAGGGTTTCTTTACCCCGGGAAGTTAATTAAATACCATTTGGAGGCATTTAATGTTAGAGCAAAAACGGCTGATTTTCGACAAAAGAGATAACACCCCCCCATTACGTCATGCTTCAGAAATGTGGAAAATGGTCCGTTTTCAAATGTTTTATTTTTGAACGTCAGTTCACATTTGTAGGTGGATCATCAGTGTTAGAGCTAAAATTAGCATGTTTAAAGTGATTTTCATGCTTCCAGGGGCTCGGGAAGTTAATTAAATACCATTTGGAGGCATTTAATGTTCGAGCAAAAACGACTGATTTTCGACAAAAGAGATAACACCCCCCCATTACGTCATGCTTCAGAAATGTGGAAAATGGTCCGTTTTCAAATGTTTTATTTTTGAACGTCAGTTCACATTTGTAGGTGGATCATCAGTGTTAGAGCTAAAATTAGCATGTTTAAAGTGATTTTCATGCTTCCAGGGGCTCGGGAAGTTAATTAAATACCATTTGGAGGCATTTAATGTTCGAGCAAAAACGGCTGATTTTCGACAAAAGAGATAACACCCCCCCCATTACGTCATGCTTCAGAAATGTGGAAAATGGTCCGTTTTCAAATGTTTTATTTTTGAACGTCAGTTCACATTTGTAGGTGGATCATCAGTGTTAGAGCTAAAATTAGCATGTTTAAAGTGATTTTCATGCTTCCAGGGGCTCGGGAAGTTAATTAAATACCATTTGGAGGCATTTAATGTTCGAGCAAAAACGGCTGATTTTCGACAAAAGAGATAACACCCCCCCATTACGTCATGCTTCAGAAATGTGGAAAATGGTCTGTTTTCAAATGTTTTATTTTTGAACGTCAGTTCACATTTGTAGGTGGATCATCAGTGTTAGAGCTAAAATTAGCATGTTTAAAGTGATTTTCATGCTTCCAGGGGCTCGGGAAGTTAATTAAATACCATTTGGAGGCATTTAATGTTCGAGCAAAAACGGCTGATTTTCCACAAAAGAGATAACACCCCCCCATTACGTCATGCTTCAGAAATGTGGAAAATGGTCCGTTTTCAAATGTTTTATTTTTGAACGTCAGTTCACATTTGTAGGTGGATCATCAGTGTTAGAGCTAAAATTAGCATGTTTAAAGTGATTTTCATGCTTCCAGGGGCCCAAAACACAAGATTTATGGAATGGTTAAAAGTGCATGAAAATGGCCAATTTACTCACTCTGAGTTCTCAAAAAGGGTTTCTTCACCCCGGGAAGTTAATTAAATACCATTTGGAGGCATTTAATGTTAGAGCAAAAACGGCTGATTTTCGACAAAAGAGATAACACCCCCCCATTACATCATGCTTCAGAAATGTGGAAAATGGTCCGTTTTCAAATGTTTTATTTTTGAACGTCAGTTCACATTTGTAGGTGGATCATCAGTGTTAGAGCTAAAATTAGCATGTTTAAAGTGATTTTCATGCTTCCAGGGGCCCAAAACACAAGATTTATGGAATGGTTAAAAGTGCATGAAAATGGCCAATTTACTCACTCTGAGTTCTCAAAAAGGGTTTCTTCACCCCGGGAAGTTAATTAAATACCATTTGGAGGCATTTAATGTTCGAGCAAAAACGGCTGATTTTCGACAAAAGAGATAACACCCCCCCATTACGTCATGCTTCAGAAATGTGGAAAATGGTCCGTTTTCAAATGTTTTATTTTTGAACGTCAGTTCACATTTGTAGGTGGATCATCAGTGTTCGAGCTAAAATTAGCATGTTGAAAGTGATTTTCATGCTTCCAGGGGCTCGGGAAGTGAAATAAATACCATTTGGAGGCATTTAATGTTCGAGCAAAAACGGCTGATTTTCGACAAAAGAGATAACACCCCCCCATTAAGTCATGCTTCAGAAATGTGGAAAATGGTCCGTTTTCAAATGTTTTATTTTTGAACGTCAGTTCACATTTGTAGGTGGATCATCAGTGTTAGAGCTAAAATTAGCATGTTTAAAGTGATTTTCATGCTTCCAGGGGCTCGGGAAGATAATTAAATATCATTTGGAGGCATTTAATGTTCGAGCAAAAACGGCTGATTTTCGACAAAAGAGATAACACCCCCCCATTACGTCATGCTTCAGAAATGTGGAAAATGGTCCGTTTTCAAATGTTTTATTTTTGAACGTCAGTTCACATTTGTAGGTGGATCATCAGTGTTAGAGCTAAAATTAGCATGTTTAAAGTGATTTTCATGCTTCCAGGGGCCCAAAACACAAGATTTATGGAATGGTTAAAAGTGCATGAAAATGGCCAATTTACTCACTCTGAGTTCTCAAAAAGGGTTTCTTCACCCCGGGAAGTTAATTAAATACCATTTGGAGGCATTTAATGTTCGAGCAAAAACGGCTGATTTTCGACAAAAGAGATAACACCCCCCCATTACGTCATGCTTCAGAAATGTGGAAAATGGTCCGTTTTCAAATGTTTTATTTTTGAACGTCAGTTCACATTTGTAGGTGGATCATCAGTGTTAGAGCTAAAATTAGCATGTTGAAAGTGATTTTCATGCTTCCAGGGGCTCGGGAAGTGAAATAAATACCATTTGGAGGCATTTAATGTTCGAGCAAAAACGGCTGATTTTCGACAAAAGAGATAACACCCCCCCATTAAGTCATGCTTCAGAAATGTGGAAAATGGTCCGTTTTCAAATGTTTTATTTTTGAACGTCAGTTCACATTTGTAGGTGGATCATCAGTGTTAGAGCTAAAATTAGCATGTTTAAAGTGATTTGCATGCTTCCAGGGGCTCGGGAAGATAATTAAATACCATTTGGAGGCATTTAATGTTCGAGCAAAAACGGCTGATTTTCGACAAAAGAGATAACACCCCCCCATTACGTCATGCTTCAGAAATGTGGAAAATGGTCCGTTTTCAAATGTTTTATTTTTGAACGTCAGTTCACATTTGTAGGTGGATCATCAGTGTTAGAGCTAAAATTAGCATGTTTAAAGTGATTTTCATGCTTCCAGGGGCTCGGGAAGTTAATTAAATACTATTTGGAGGCATTTAATGTTCGAGCAAAAACGGCTGATTTTCGACAAAAGAGATAACACCCCCCCCCATTACGTCATGCTTCAGAAATGTGGAAAATGGTCCGTTTTCAAATGTTTTATTTTTGAACGTCAGTTCACATTTGTAGGTGGATCATCAGTGTTAGAGCTAAAATTAGCATGTTTAAAGTGATTTTCATGCTTCCAGGGGCCCAAAACACAAGATTTATGGAATGGTTAAAAGTGCATGAAAATGGCCAATTTACTCACTCTGAGTTCTCAAAAAGGGTTTCTTCACCCCGGGAAGTTAATTAAATACCATTTGGAGGCATTTAATGTCAGAGCAAAAACGGCTGATTTTCGACAAAAGAGATAACACCCCCCATTACGTCATGCTTCAGAAATGTGGAAAATGGTCCGTTTTCAAATGTTTTATTTTTGAACGTCAGTTCACATTTGTAGGTGGATCATCAGTGTTAGAGCTAAAATTAGCATGTTTAAAGTGATTTTCATGCTTCCAGGGGCTCGGGAAGTTAATTAAATACTATTTGGAGGCATTTAATGTTCGAGCAAAAACCACTGATTTTCGACAAAAGAGATAACACCCCCCCATTACGTCATGCTTCAGAAATGTGGAAAATGGTCCGTTTTCAAATGTTTTATTTTTGAACGTCAGTTCACATTTGTAGGTGGATCATCAGTGTTAGAGCTAAAATTAGCATGTTTAAAGTGATTTTCATGCTTCCAGGGGCCCAAAACACAAGATTTATGGAATGGTTAAAAGTGCATGAAAATGGCCAATTTACTCACTCTGGGTTCTCAAAAAGGGTTTCTTCACCCCGGGAAGTTAATTAAATACCATTTGGAGGCATTTAATGTTCGAGCAAAAACGGCTGATTTTCGACAAAAGAGATAACACCCCCCCATTACGTCATGCTTCAGAAATGTGGCAAATGGTCCGTTTTCAAATGTTTTATTTTTGAACGTCAGTTCACATTTGTAGGTGGATCATCAGTGTTAGAGCTAAAATTAGCATGTTTAAAGTGATTTTCATGCTTCCAGGGGCTCGGGAAGTTAATTAAATACCATTTGGAGGCATTTAATGTTCGAGCAAAAACGGCTGATTTTCGACAAAAGAGATAACACCCCCCCATTACGTCATGCTTCAGAAATGTGGAAAATGGTCCGTTTTCAAATGTTTTATTTTTGAACGTCAGTTCACATTTGTAGGTGGATCATCAGTGTTAGAGCTAAAATTAGCATGTTTAAAGTGATTTTCATGCTTCCAGGGGCTCGGGAAGTTAATTAAATACCATTTGGAGGCATTTAATGTTCGAGCAAAAACGGCTGATTTTCGACAAAAGAGATAACACCCCCCATTAAGTCATGCTTCAGAAATGTGGAAAATGGTCCGTTTTCAAATGTTTTATTTTTGAACGTCAGTTCACATTTGTAGGTGGATCAGCAGTGTTAGAGCTAAAATTAGCATGTTTAAAGTGATTTTCATGCTTCCAGGGGCTCGGGAAGTTAATTAAATACTATTTGGAGGCATTTAATGTTCGAGCAAAAACGGCTGATTTTCGACAAAAGAGATAACACCCCCCCATTACGTCATGCTTCAGAAATGTGGAAAATGGTCCGTTTTCAAATGTTTTATTTTTGAACGTCAGTTCACATTTGTAGGTGGATCATCAGTGTTAGAGCTAAAATTAGCATGTTTAAAGTGATTTTCATGCTTCCAGGGGCCCAAAACACAAGATTTATGGAATGGTTAAAAGTGCATGAAAATGGCCAATTTACTCACTCTGAGTTCTCAAAAAGGGTTTCTTCACCCCGGGAAGTTAATTAAATACCATTTGGAGGCATTTAATGTCAGAGCAAAAACGGCAGATTTTCGACAAAAGAGATAACACCCCCCATTACGTCATGCTTCAGAAATGTGGAAAATGGTCCGTTTTCAAATGTTTTATTTTTGAACGTCAGTTCACATTTGTAGGTGGATCATCAGTGTTAGAGCTAAGATTAGCATGTTTAAAGTGATTTTCATGCTTCCAGGGGCTCGGGAAGATAATTAAATACCATTTGGAGGCATTTAATGTTCGAGCAAAAACGGCTGATTTTCGACAAAAGAGATAACACCCCCCCATTACGTCATGCTTCAGAAATGTGGAAAATGGTCCGTTTTCAAATGTTTTATTTTTGAACGTCAGTTCACATTTGTAGGTGGATCATCAGTGTTAGAGCTAAAATTAGCATGTTTAAAGTGATTTTCATGCTTCCAGGGGCCCAAAACACAAGATTTATGGAATGGTTAAAAGTGCATGAAAATGGCCAATTTACTCACTCTGAGTTCTCAAAAAGGGTTTCTTCACCCCGGGAAGTTAATTAAATACCATTTGGAGGCATTTAATGTCAGAGCAAAAACGGCTGATTTTCGACAAAAGAGATAACACCCCCCATTACGTCATGCTTCAGAAATGTGGAAAATGGTCCGTTTTCAAATGTTTTATTTTTGAACGTCAGTTCACATTTGTAGGTGGATCATCAGTGTTAGAGCTAAAATTAGCATGTTTAAAGTGATTTTCATGCTTCCAGGGGCTCGGGAAGTTAATTAAATACTATTTGGAGGCATTTAATGTTCGAGCAAAAACGGCTGATTTTCGACAAAAGAGATAACACCCCCCCATTACGTCATGCTTCAGAAATGTGGAAAATGGTCCGTTTTCAAATGTTTTATTTTTGAACGTCAGTTCACATTTGTAGGTGGATCATCAGTGTTAGAGCTAAAATTAGCATGTTTAAAGTGATTTTCATGCTTCCAGGGGCCCAAAACACAAGATTTATGGAATGGTTAAAAGTGCATGAAAATGGCCAATTTACTCACTCTGAGTTCTCAAAAAGGGTTTCTTCACCCCGGGAAGTTAATTAAATACCATTTGGAGGCATTTAATGTTCGAGCAAAAACGGCTGATTTTCGACAAAAGAGATAACACCCCCCCATTACGTCATGCTTCAGAAATGTGGAAAATGGTCCGTTTTCAAATGTTTTATTTTTGAACGTCAGTTCACATTTGTAGGTGGATCATCAGTGTTAGAGCTAAAATTAGCATGTTTAAAGTGATTTTCATGCTACCAGGGGCTCGGGAAGTTAATTAAATACCATTTGGAGGCATTTAATGTTCGAGCAAAAACGGCTGATTTTCGACAAAAGAGATAACACCCCCCCATTACGTCATGCTTCAGAAATGTGGAAAATGGTCCGTTTTCAAATGTTTTATTTTTGAACGTCAGTTCACATTTGTAGGTGGATCATCAGTGTTAGAGCTAAAATTAGCATGTTTAAAGTGATTTTCATGCTTCCAGGGGCTCGGGAAGTTAATTAAATACCATTTGGAGGCATTTAATGTTCGAGCAAAAACGGCTGATTTTCGACAAAAGAGATAACACCCCCCATTAAGTCATGCTTCAGAAATGTGGAAAATGGTCCATTTTCAAATGTTTTATTTTTGAACGTCAGTTCACATTTGTAGGTGGATCAGCAGTGTTAGAGCTAAAATTAGCATGTTTAAAGTGATTTTCATGCTTCCAGGGGCTCGGGAAGTTAATTAAATACTATTTGGAGGCATTTAATGTTCGAGCAAAAACGGCTGATTTTCGACAAAAGAGATAACACCCCCCCATTACGTCATGCTTCAGAAATGTGGAAAATGGTCCGTTTTCAAATGTTTTATTTTTGAACGTCAGTTCACATTTGTAGGTGGATCATCAGTGTTAGAGCTAAAATTAGCATGTTTAAAGTGATTTTCATGCTTCCAGGGGCCCAAAACACAAGATTTATGGAATGGTTAAAAGTGCATGAAAATGGCCAATTTACTCACTCTGAGTTCTCAAAAAGGGTTTCTTCACCCCGGGAAGTTAATTAAATACCATTTGGAGGCATTTAATGTTCGAGCAAAAACGGCTGATTTTCGACAAAAGAGATAACACCCCCCCATTACGTCATGCTTCAGAAATGTGGAAAATGGTCCGTTTTCAAATGTTTTATTTTTGAACGTCAGTTCACATTTGTAGGTGGATCATCAGTGTTAGAGCTAAAATTAGCATGTTTAAAGTGATTTTCATGCTTCCAGGGGCTCGGGAAATTAATTAAATACCATTTGGAGGCATTTAATGTTCGAGCAAAAACGGCTGATTTTCGACAAAAGAGATAACACCCCCCCATTACGTCATGCTTCAGAAATGTGGAAAATGGTCCGTTTTCAAATGTTTTATTTTTGAACGTCAGTTCACATTTGTAGGTGGATCATCAGTGTTAGAGCTAAAATTAGCATGTTTAAAGTGATTTTCATGCTTCCAGGGGCTCGGGAAGTTAATTAAATACCATTTGGAGGCATTTAATGTTCGAGCAAAAACGGCTGATTTTCGACAAAAGAGATAACACCCCCCCATTACGTCATGCTTCAGAAATGTGGAAAATGGTCCGTTTTCAAATATTTTATTTTTGAACGTCAGTTCACATTTGTAGGTGGATCATCAGTGTTAGAGCTAAAATTAGCATGTTTAAAGTGATTTTCATGCTTCCAGGGGCTCGGGAAGTTAATTAAATACAATTTGGAGGCATTTAATGTTCGAGCAAAAACGGCTGATTTTCGACAAAAGAGATAACACCCCCCATTAAGTCATGCTTCAGAAATGTGGAAAATGGTCCGTTTTCAAATGTTTTATTTTTGAACGTCAGTTCACATTTGTAGGTGGATCATCAGTGTTAGAGCTAAAATTAGCATGTTTAAAGTGATTTTCATGCTTCCAGGGGCTCGGGAAGTTAATTAAATACCATTTGGAGGCATTTAATGTTCGAGCAAAAACGGCTGATTTTCGACAAAAGAGATAACACCCCCCCATTACGTCATGCTTCAGAAATGTGGAAAATGGTCCGTTTTCAAATGTTTTATTTTTGAACGTCAGTTCACATTTGTAGGTGGATCATCAGTGTTAGAGCTAAAATTAGCATGTTTAAAGTGATTTTCATGCTTCCAGGGGCTCGGGAAGTTAATTAAATACCATTTGGAGGCATTTAATGTTCGAGCAAAAACGGCTGATTTTCGACAAAAGAGATAACACCCCCCCATTACGTCATGCTTCAGAAATGTGGAAAATGGTCCGTTTTCAAATGTTTTATTTTTGAACGTCAGTTCACATTTGTAGGTGGATCATCAGTGTTAGAGCTAAAATTAGCATGTTTAAAGTGATTTTCATGCTTCCAGGGGCCCAAAACACAAGATTTATGGAATGGTTAAAAGTGCATGAAAATGGCCAATTTACTCACTCTGAGTTCTTAAAAAGGGTTTCTTTACCCCGGGAAGTTAATTAAATACCATTTGGAGGCATTTAATGTTCGAGCAAAAACGGCTGATTTTCGACAAAAGAGATAACACCCCCCCATTACGTCATGCTTCAGAAATGTGGAAAATGGTCCGTTTTCAAATGTTTTATTTTTGAACGTCAGTTCACATTTGTAGGTGGATCATCAGTGTTAGAGCTAAAATTAGCATGTTTAAAGTGATTTTCATGCTTCCAGGGGCTCGGGAAGTTAATTAAATACAATTTGGAGGCATTTAATGTTCGAGCAAAAACGGCTGATTTTCGACAAAAGAGATAACACCCCCCATTAAGTCATGCTTCAGAAATGTGGAAAATGGTCCGTTTTCAAATGTTTTATTTTTGAACGTCAGTTCACATTTGTAGGTGGATCATCAGTGTTAGAGCTAAAATTAGCATGTTTAAAGTGATTTTCATGCTTCCAGGGGCTCGGGAAGTTAATTAAATACCATTTGGAGGCATTTAATGTTCGAGCAAAAACGGCTGATTTTCGACAAAAGAGATAACACCCCCCCATTACGTCATGCTTCAGAAATGTGGAAAATGGTCCGTTTTCAAATGTTTTATTTTTGAACGTCAGTTCACATTTGTAGGTGGATCATCAGTGTTAGAGCTAAAATTAGCATGTTTAAAGTGATTTTCATGCTTCCAGGGGCTCGGGAAGTTAATTAAATACCATTTGGAGGCATTTAATGTTCGAGCAAAAACGGCTGATTTTCGACAAAAGAGATAACACCCCCCCATTACGTCATGCTTCAGAAATGTGGAAAATGGTCCGTTTTCAAATGTTTTATTTTTGAACGTCAGTTCACATTTGTAGGTGGATCATCAGTGTTAGAGCTAAAATTAGCATGTTTAAAGTGATTTTCATGCTTCCAGGGGCCCAAAACACAAGATTTATGGAATGGTTAAAAGTGCATGAAAATGGCCAATTTACTCACTCTGAGTTCTTAAAAAGGATTTCTTTACCCCGGGAAGTTAATTAAATACCATTTGGAGGCATTTAATGTTAGAGCAAAAACGGCAGATTTTCGACAAAAGAGATAACACCCCCCCATTACGTCATGCTTCAGAAATGTGGAAAATGGTCCGTTTTCAAATGTTTTATTTTTGAACGTCAGTTCACATTTGTAGGTGGATCATCAGTGTTAGAGCTAAAATTAGCATGTTTAAAGTGATTTTCATGCTTCCAGGGGCTCGGGAAGTTAATTAAATACCATTTGGAGGCATTTAATGTTCGAGCAAAAACGGCTGATTTTCGACAAAAGAGATAACACCCCCCCATTACGTCATGCTTCAGAAATGTGGAAAATGGTCCGTTTTCAAATGTTTTATTTTTGAACGTCAGTTCACATTTGTAGGTGGATCATCAGTGTTAGAGCTAAAATTAGCATGTTTAAAGTGATTTTCATGCTTCCAGGGGCTCAGGAAGTTAATTAAATACCATTTGGAGGCATTTAATGTTCGAGCAAAAACGGCTGATTTTCGACAAAAGAGATAACACCCCCCCATTACGTCATGCTTCAGAAATGTGGAAAATGGTCCGTTTTCAAATGTTTTATTTTTGAACGTCAGTTCACATTTGTAGGTGGATCATCAGTGTTAGAGCTAAAATTAGCATGTTTAAAGTGATTTTCATGCTTCCAGGGGCTCGGGAAGTTAATTAAATACCATTTGGAGGCATTTAATGTTCGAGCAAAAACGGCTGATTTTCGACAAAAGAGATAACACCCCCCCCATTACGTCATGCTTCAGAAATGTGGAAAATGGTCCGTTTTCAAATGTTTTATTTTTGAACGTCAGTTCACATTTGTAGGTGGATCATCAGTGTTAGAGCTAAAATTAGCATGTTTAAAGTGATTTTCATGCTTCCAGGGGCCCAAAACACAAGATTTATGGAATGGTTAAAAGTGCATGAAAATGGCCAATTTACTCACTCTGAGTTCTCAAAAAGGGTTTCTTCACCCCGGGAAGTTAATTAAATACCATTTGGAGGCATTTAATGTTAGAGCAAAAACGGCTGATTTTCGACAAAAGAGATAACACCCCCCCATTACGTCATGCTTCAGAAATGTGGAAAATGGTCCGTTTTCAAATGTTTTATTTTTGAACGTCAGTTCACATTTGTAGGTGGATCATCAGTGTTAGAGCTAAAATTAGCATGTTTAAAGTGATTTTCATGCTTCCAGGGGCCCAAAACACAAGATTTATGGAATGGTTAAAAGTGCATGAAAATGGCCAATTTACTCACTCTGAGTTCTCAAAAAGGGTTTCTTCACCCCGGGAAGTTAATTAAATACCATTTGGAGGCATTTAATGTTCGAGCAAAAACGGCTGATTTTCGACAAAAGAGATAACACCCCCCCATTACGTCATGCTTCAGAAATGTGGAAAATGGTCCGTTTTCAAATGTTTTATTTTTGAACGTCAGTTCACATTTGTAGGTGGATCATCAGTGTTAGAGCTAAAATTAGCATGTTTAAAGTGATTTTCATGCTTCCAGGGGCCCAAAACACAAGATTTATGGAATGGTTAAAAGTGCATGAAAATGGCCAATTTACTCACTCTGAGTTCTCAAAAAGGGTTTCTTCACCCCGGGAAGTTAATTAAATACCATTTGGAGGCATTTAATGTTCGAGCAAAAACGGCTGATTTTCGACAAAAGAGATAACACCCCCCCATTACGTCATGCTTCAGAAATGTGGAAAATGGTCCGTTTTCAAATGTTTTATTTTTGAACGTCAGTTCACATTTGTAGGTGGATCATCAGTGTTAGAGCTAAAATTAGCATGTTTAAAGTGATTTTCATGCTTCCAGGGGCTCGGGAAGTTAATTAAATACCATTTGGAGGCATTTAATGTTCGAGCAAAAACGGCTGATTTTCGACAAAAGAGATAACACCCCCATTACGTCATGCTTCAGAAATGTGGAAAATGGTCCGTTTTCAAATGTTTTATTTTTGAACGTCAGTTCACATTTGTAGGTGGATCATCAGTGTTAGAGCTAAAATTAGCATGTTTAAAGTGATTTTCATGCTTCCAGGGGCTCGGGAAGTTAATTAAATACCATTTGGAGGCATTTAATGTTCGAGCAAAAACGGCTGATTTTCGACAAAAGAGATAACACCCCCCCATTACGTCATGCTTCAGAAATGTGGAAAATGGTCCGTTTTCAAATGTTTTATTTTTGAACGTCAGTTCACATTTGTAGGTGGATCATCAGTGTTAGAGCTAAAATTAGCATGTTTAAAGTGATTTTCATGCTTCCAGGGGCTCGGGAAGTTAATTAAATACCATTTGGAGGCATTTAATGTTCGAGCAAAAACGGCTGATTTTCGACAAAAGAGATAACACCCCCCCATTACGTCATGCTTCAGAAATGTGGAAAATGGTCCGTTTTCAAATGTTTTATTTTTGAACGTCAGTTCACATTTGTAGGTGGATCATCAGTGTTAGAGCTAAAATTAGCATGTTTAAAGTGATTTTCATGCTTCCAGGGGCTCGGGAAGTTAATTAAATACCATTTGGAGGCATTTAATGTTCGAGCAAAAACGGCTGATTTTCGACAAAAGAGATAACACCCCCCCATTACGTCATGCTTCAGAAATGTGGAAAATGGTCCGTTTTCAAATGTTTTATTTTTGAACGTCAGTTCACATTTGTAGGTGGATCATCAGTGTTAGAGCTAAAATTAGCATGTTTAAAGTGATTTTCATGCTTCCAGGGGCCCAAAACACAAGATTTATGGAATGGTTAAAAGTGCATGAAAATGGCCAATTTACTCACTCTGAGTTCTTAAAAAGGGTTTCTTTACCCCGGGAAGTTAATTAAATACCATTTGGAGGCATTTAATGTTCGAGCAAAAACGGCTGATTTTCGACAAAAGAGATAGCACCCCCCCGTTACGTCATGCTTCAGAAATGTGGAAAATGGTCCGTTTTCAAATGTTTTATTTTTGAACGTCAGTTCACATTTGTAGGTGGATCATCAGTGTTAGAGCTAAAATTAGCATGTTTAAAGTGATTTTCATGCTTCCAGGGGCTCGGGAAGTTAATTAAATACCATTTGGAGGCATTTAATGTTCGAGCAAAAACGGCTGATTTTCGACAAAAGAGATAACACCCCCCCATTACGTCATGCTTCAGAAATGTGGAAAATGGTCCGTTTTCAAATGTTTTATTTTTGAACGTCAGTTCACATTTGTAGGTGGATCATCAGTGTTAGAGCTAAAATTAGCATGTTTAAAGTGATTTTCATGCTTCCAGGGGCTTGGGAAGTTAATTAAATACCATTTGGAGGCATTTAATGTTCGAGCAAAAACGGCTGATTTTCGACAAAAGAGATAACACCCCCCCATTACGTCATGCTTCAGAAATGTGGAAAATGGTCCGTTTTCAAATGTTTTATTTTTGAACGTCAGTTCACATTTGTAGGTGGATCATCAGTGTTAGAGCTAAAATTAGCATGTTTAAAGTGATTTTCATGCTTCCAGTGGCTCGGGAAGTTAATTAAATACAATTTGGAGGCATTTAATGTTCGAGCAAAAACGGCTGATTTTCGACAAAAGAGATAACACCCCCCATTAAGTCATGCTTCAGAAATGTGGAAAATGGTCCGTTTTCAAATGTTTTATTTTTGAACGTCAGTTCACATTTGTAGGTGGATCATCAGTGTTAGAGCTAAAATTAGCATGTTTAAAGTGATTTTCATGCTTCCAGGGGCTCGGAAAGTTAATTAAATACCATTTGGAGGCATTTAATGTTCGAGCAAAAACGGCTGATTTTCGACAAAAGAGATAACACCCTCCCATTACGTCATGCTTCAGAAATGTGGAAAATGGTCCGTTTTCAAATGTTTTATTTTTGAACGTCAGTTCACATTTGTAGGTGGATCATCAGTGTTAGAGCTAAAATTAGCATGTTTAAAGTGATTTTCATGCTTCCAGGGGCTCGGGAAGTTAATTAAATACCATTTGGAGGCATTTAATGTTCGAGCAAAAACGGCTGATTTTCGACAAAAGAGATAACACCCCCCCATTACGTCATGCTTCAGAAATGTGGAAAATGGTCCGTTTTCAAATGTTTTATTTTTGAACGTCAGTTCACATTTAAAGGTGGATCATCAGTGTTAGAGCTAAAATTTGCATGTTTAAAGTGATTTTCATGCTTCCAGGGGCCCAAAACACAAGATTTATGGAATGGTTAAAAGTGCATGAAAATGGCCAATTTACTCACTCTGAGTTCTTAAAAAGGGTTTCTTTACCCCGGGAAGTTAATTAAATACCATTTGGAGGCATTTAATGTTAGAGCAAAAACGGCTGATTTTAGACAAAAGAGATAACACCCCCCCATTACGTCATGCTTCAGAAATGTGGAAAATGGTCCGTTTTCAAATGTTTTATTTTTGAACGTCAGTTCACATTTGTAGGTGGATCATCAGTGTTAGAGCTAAAATTAGCATGTTTAAAGTGATTTTCATGCTTCCAGGGGCTCGGGAAGTTAATTAAATACCATTTGGAGGCATTTAATGTTCGAGCAAAAACGGCTGATTTTCGACAAAAGAGATAACACCCCCCCATTACGTCATGCTTCAGAAATGTGGAAAATGGTCCGTTTTCAAATGTTTTATTTTTGAACGTCAGTTCACATTTGTAGGTGGATCATCAGTGTTAGAGCTAAAATTAGCATGTTTAAAGTGATTTTCATGCTTCCAGGGGCTCGGGAAGTTAATTAAATACCATTTGGAGGCATTTAATGTTCGAGCAAAAACGGCTGATTTTCGACAAAAGAGATAACACCCCCCCATTACGTCATGCTTCAGAAATGTGGAAAATGGTCCGTTTTCAAATGTTTTATTTTTGAACGTCAGTTCACATTTGTAGGTGGATCATCAGTGTTAGAGCTAAAATTAGCATGTTTAAAGTGATTTTCATGCTTCCAGGGGCTCGGGAAGTTAATTAAATACCATTTGGAGGCATTTAATGTTCGAGCAAAAACGGCTGATTTTCGACAAAAGAGATAACACCCCCCCCATTACGTTATGCTTCAGAAATGTGGAAAATGGTCCGTTTTCAAATGTTTTATTTTTGAACGTCAGTTCACATTTGTAGGTGGATCATCAGTGTTAGAGCTAAAATTAGCATGTTTAAAGTGATTTTCATGCTTCCAGGGGCCCAAAACACAAGATTTATGGAATGGTTAAAAGTGCATGAAAATGGCCAATTTACTCACTCTGAGTTCTCAAAAAGGGTTTCTTCACCCCGGGAAGTTAATTAAATACCATTTGGAGGCATTTAATGTTCGAGCAAAAACGGCTGATTTTCGACAAAAGAGATAACACCCCCCCCATTACGTCATGCTTCAGAAATGTGGAAAATGGTCCGTTTTCAAATGTTTTATTTTTGAACGTCAGTTCACATTTGTAGGTGGATCATCAGTGTTAGAGCTAAAATTAGCATGTTTAAAGTGATTTTCATGCTTCCAGGGGCCCAAAACACAAGATTTATGGAATGGTTAAAAGTGCATGAAAATGGCCAATTTACTCACTCTGAGTTCTCAAAAAGGGTTTCTTCACCCCGGGAAGTTAATTAAATACCATTTGGAGGCATTTAATGTTCGAGCAAAAACGGCTGATTTTCGACAAAAGAGATAACACCCCCCCATTACGTCATGCTTCAGAAATGTGGAAAATGGTCCGTTTTCAAATGTTTTATTTTTGAACGTCAGTTCACATTTGTAGGTGGATCATCAGTGTTAGAGCTAAAATTAGCATGTTTAAAGTGATTTTCATGCTTCCAGGGGCTCGGGAAGTTAATTAAATACCATTTGGAGGCATTTAATGTTCGAGCAAAAACGGCTGATTTTCGACAAAAGAGATAACACCCCCATTACGTCATGCTTCAGAAATGTGGAAAATGGTCCGTTTTCAAATGTTTTATTTTTGAACGTCAGTTCACATTTGTAGGTGGATCATCAGTGTTAGAGCTAAAATTAGCATGTTTAAAGTGATTTTCATGCTTCCAGGGGCTCGGGAAGTTAATTAAATACCATTTGGAGGCATTTAATGTTCGAGCAAAAACGGCTGATTTTCGACAAAAGAGATAACACCCCCCCATTACGTCATGCTTCAGAAATGTGGAAAATGGTCCGTTTTCAAATGTTTTATTTTTGAACGTCAGTTCACATTTGTAGGTGGATCATCAGTGTTAGAGCTAAAATTAGCATGTTTAAAGTGATTTTCATGCTTCCAGGGGCTCGGGAAGTTAATTAAATACCATTTGGAGGCATTTAATGTTCGAGCAAAAACGGCTGATTTTCCACAAAAGAGATAACACCCCCCCATTACGTCATGCTTCAGAAATGTGGAAAATGGTCCGTTTTCAAATGTTTTATTTTTGAACGTCAGTTCACATTTGTAGGTGGATCATCAGTGTTAGAGCTAAAATTAGCATGTTTAAAGTGATTTTCATGCTTCCAGGGGCCCAAAACACAAGATTTATGGAATGGTTCAAAGTGCATGAAAATGGCCAATTTACTCACTCTGAGTTCTCAAAAAGGGTTTCTTCACCCCGGGAAGTTAATTAAATACCATTTGGAGGCATTTAATGTTAGAGCAAAAACGGCTGATTTTCGACAAAAGAGATAACACCCCCCCATTACATCATGCTTCAGAAATGTGGAAAATGGTCCGTTTTCAAATGTTTTATTTTTGAACGTCAGTTCACATTTAAAGGTGGATCATCAGTGTTAGAGCTAAAATTTGCATGTTTAAAGTGATTTTCATGCTTCCAGGGGCCCAAAACACAAGATTTATGGAATGGTTAAAAGTGCATGAAAATGGCCAATTTACTCACTCTGAGTTCTTAAAAAGGGTTTCTTTACCCCGGGAAGTTAATTAAATACCATTTGGAGGCATTTAATGTTAGAGCAAAAACGGCTGATTTTAGACAAAAGAGATAACACCCCCCCATTACGTCATGCTTCAGAAATGTGGAAAATGGTCCGTTTTCAAATGTTTTATTTTTGAACGTCAGTTCACATTTGTAGGTGGATCATCAGTGTTAGAGCTAAAATTAGCATGTTTAAAGTGATTTTCATGCTTCCAGGGGCTCGGGAAGTTAATTAAATACCATTTGGAGGCATTTAATGTTCGAGCAAAAACGGCTGATTTTCGACAAAAGAGATAACACCCCCCCATTACGTCATGCTTCAGAAATGTGGAAAATGGTCCGTTTTCAAATGTTTTATTTTTGAACGTCAGTTCACATTTGTAGGTGGATCATCAGTGTTAGAGCTAAAATTAGCATGTTTAAAGTGATTTTCATGCTTCCAGGGGCTCGGGAAGTTAATTAAATACCATTTGGAGGCATTTAATGTTCGAGCAAAAACGGCTGATTTTCGACAAAAGAGATAACACCCCCCCATTACGTCATGCTTCAGAAATGTGGAAAATGGTCCGTTTTCAAATGTTTTATTTTTGAACGTCAGTTCACATTTGTAGGTGGATCATCAGTGTTAGAGCTAAAATTAGCATGTTTAAAGTGATTTTCATGCTTCCAGGGGCTCGGGAAGTTAATTAAATACCATTTGGAGGCATTTAATGTTCGAGCAAAAACGGCTGATTTTCGACAAAAGAGATAACACCCCCCCCATTACGTTATGCTTCAGAAATGTGGAAAATGGTCCGTTTTCAAATGTTTTATTTTTGAACGTCAGTTCACATTTGTAGGTGGATCATCAGTGTTAGAGCTAAAATTAGCATGTTTAAAGTGATTTTCATGCTTCCAGGGGCCCAAAACACAAGATTTATGGAATGGTTAAAAGTGCATGAAAATGGCCAATTTACTCACTCTGAGTTCTCAAAAAGGGTTTCTTCACCCCGGGAAGTTAATTAAATACCATTTGGAGGCATTTAATGTTCGAGCAAAAACGGCTGATTTTCGACAAAAGAGATAACACCCCCCCATTACGTCATGCTTCAGAAATGTGGAAAATGGTCCGTTTTCAAATGTTTTATTTTTGAACGTCAGTTCACATTTGTAGGTGGATCATCAGTGTTAGAGCTAAAATTAGCATGTTTAAAGTGATTTTCATGCTTCCAGGGGCCCAAAACACAAGATTTATGGAATGGTTAAAAGTGCATGAAAATGGCCAATTTACTCACTCTGAGTTCTCAAAAAGGGTTTCTTCACCCCGGGAAGTTAATTAAATACCATTTGGAGGCATTTAATGTTCGAGCAAAAACGGCTGATTTTCGACAAAAGAGATAACACCCCCCCATTACGTCATGCTTCAGAAATGTGGAAAATGGTCCGTTTTCAAATGTTTTATTTTTGAACGTCAGTTCACATTTGTAGGTGGATCATCAGTGTTAGAGCTAAAATTAGCATGTTTAAAGTGATTTTCATGCTTCCAGGGGCTCGGGAAGTTAATTAAATACCATTTGGAGGCATTTAATGTTCGAGCAAAAACGGCTGATTTTCGACAAAAGAGATAACACCCCCATTACGTCATGCTTCAGAAATGTGGAAAATGGTCCGTTTTCAAATGTTTTATTTTTGAACGTCAGTTCACATTTGTAGGTGGATCATCAGTGTTAGAGCTAAAATTAGCATGTTTAAAGTGATTTTCATGCTTCCAGGGGCTCGGGAAGTTAATTAAATACCATTTGGAGGCATTTAATGTTCGAGCAAAAACGGCTGATTTTCGACAAAAGAGATAACACCCCCCCATTACGTCATGCTTCAGAAATGTGGAAAATGGTCCGTTTTCAAATGTTTTATTTTTGAACGTCAGTTCACATTTGTAGGTGGATCATCAGTGTTAGAGCTAAAATTAGCATGTTTAAAGTGATTTTCATGCTTCCAGGGGCTCGGGAAGTTAATTAAATACCATTTGGAGGCATTTAATGTTCGAGCAAAAACGGCTGATTTTCCACAAAAGAGATAACACCCCCCCATTACGTCATGCTTCAGAAATGTGGAAAATGGTCCGTTTTCAAATGTTTTATTTTTGAACGTCAGTTCACATTTGTAGGTGGATCATCAGTGTTAGAGCTAAAATTAGCATGTTTAAAGTGATTTTCATGCTTCCAGGGGCCCAAAACACAAGATTTATGGAATGGTTCAAAGTGCATGAAAATGGCCAATTTACTCACTCTGAGTTCTCAAAAAGGGTTTCTTCACCCCGGGAAGTTAATTAAATACCATTTGGAGGCATTTAATGTTAGAGCAAAAACGGCTGATTTTCGACAAAAGAGATAACACCCCCCCATTACATCATGCTTCAGAAATGTGGAAAATGGTCCGTTTTCAAATGTTTTATTTTTGAACGTCAGTTCACATTTGCAGGTGGATCATCAGTGTTAGAGCTAAAATTAGCATGTTTAGAGTGATTTTCATGCTTCCAGGGGCCCAAAACACAAGATTTATGGAATGGTTAAAAGTGCATGAAAATGGCCAATTTACTCACTCTGAGTTCTCAAAAAGGGTTTCTTCACCCCGGGAAGTTAATTAAATACCATTTGGAGGCATTTAATGTTCGAGCAAAAACGGCTGATTTTCGACAAAAGAGATAACACCCCCCCATTACGTCATGCTTCAGAAATGTGGAAAATGGTCCGTTTTCAAATGTTTTATTTTTGAACGTCAGTTCACATTTGTAGGTGGATCATCAGTGTTAGAGCTAAAATTAGCATGTTGAAAGTGATTTTCATGCTTCCAGGGGCTCGGGAAGTGAAATAAATACCATTTGGAGGCATTTAATGTTCGAGCAAAAACGGCTGATTTTCGACAAAAGAGATAACACCCCCCCATTAAGTCATGCTTCAGAAATGTGGAAAATGGTCCGTTTTCAAATGTTTTATTTTTGAACGTCAGTTCACATTTGTAGGTGGATCATCAGTGTTAGAGGTAAAATTAGCATGTTTAAAGTGATTTTCATGCTTCCAGGGGCTCGGGAAGATAATTAAATACCATTTGGAGGCATTTAATGTTTGAGCAAAAACGGCTGATTTTCGACAAAAGAGATAAAACCCCCCCATTACGTCATGCTTCAGAAATGTGGAAAATGGTCCGTTTTCAAATGTTTTATTTTTGAACGTCAGTTCACATTTGTAGGTGGATCATCAGTGTTAGAGCTAAAATTAGCATGTTTAAAGTGATTTTCATGCTTCCAGGGGCTCGGGAAGTTAATTAAATACCATTTGGAGGCATTTAATGTTCGAGCAAAAACGGCTGATTTTCGACAAAAGAGATAACACCCCCCCATTATGTCATGCTTCAGAAATGTGGAAAATGGTCCGTTTTCAAATGTTTTATTTTTGAACGTCAGTTCACATTTGTAGGTGGATCATCAGTGTTAGAGCTAAAATTAGCATGTTTAAAGTGATTTTCATGCTTCCAGGGGCTCGGGAAGTTAATTAAATACCATTTGGAGGCATTTAATGTTCAAGCAAAAACGGCTGATTTTTGACAAAAGAGATAACACCCCCCCCCCATTACGTCATGCTTCAGAAATGTGGAAAATGGTCCGTTTTCAAATGTTTTATTTTTGAACGTCAGTTCACATTTGTAGGTGGATCATCAGTGTTAGAGCTAAAATTAGCATGTTTAAAGTGATTTTCATGCTTCCAGGGGCTCGGGAAGTTGATTAAATACCATTTGGAGGCATTTAATGTTCGAGCAAAAACGGCTGATTTTCGACAAAAGAGATAACACCCCCCCATTACGTCATGCTTCAGAAATGTGGAAAATGGTCCGTTTTCAAAGGTTTTATTTTTGAACGTCAGTTCACATTTGTAGGTGGATCATCAGTGTTAGAGCTAAAATTAGCATGTTTAAAGTGATTTTCATGCTTCCAGGGGCTCGGGAAGTTAATTAAATACCATTTGGAGGCATTTAATGTTCGAGCAAAAACGGCTGATTTTCCACAAAAGAGATAACACCCCCCCATTACGTCATGCTTCAGAAATGTGGAAAATGGTCCGTTTTCAAATGTTTTATTTTTGAACGTCAGTTCACATTTGTAGGTGGATCATCAGTGTTAGAGCTAAAATTAGCATGTTTAAAGTGATTTTCATGCTTCCAGGGGCCCAAAACACAAGATTTATGGAATGGTTAAAAGTGCATGAAAATGGCCAATTTACTCACTCTGAGTTCTCAAAAAGGGTTTCTTCACCCCGGGAAGTTAATTAAATACCATTTGGAGGCATTTAATGTTCGAGCAAAAACGGCTGATTTTCGACAAAAGAGATAACACCCCCCCATTACGTTATGCTTCAGAAATGTGGAAAATGGTCCGTTTTCAAATGTTTTATTTTTGAACGTCAGTTCACATTTGTAGGTGGATCATCAGTGTTAGAGCTAAAATTAGCATGTTTAAAGTGATTTTCATGCTTCCAGGGGCTCGGGAAATTAATTAAATACCATTTGAAGGCATTTAATGTTCGAGCAAAAACGGCTGATTTTCGACAAAAGAGATAACACCCCCATTACGTCATGCTTCAGAAATGTGGAAAATGGTCCGTTTTCAAATGTTTTATTTTTGAACGTCAGTTCACATTTGTAGGTGGATCATCAGTGTTAGAGCTAAAATTAGCATGTTTAAAGTGATTTTCATGCTTCCAGGGGCTCGGGAAGTTAATTAAATACCATTTGGAGGCATTTAATGTTCGAGCAAAAACGGCTGATTTTCGACAAAAGAGATAACACCCCCCCATTATGTCATGCTTCAGAAATGTGGAAAATGGTCCGTTTTCAAATGTTTTATTTTTGAACGTCAGTTCACATTTGTAGGTGGATCATCAGTGTTAGAGCTAAAATTAGCATGTTTAAAGTGATTTTCATGCTTCCAGGGGCTCGGGAAGTTAATTAAATACCATTTGGAGGCATTTAATGTTCGAGCAAAAATGGCTGATTTTCGACAAAAGAGATAACACCCCCCCATTACGTCATGCTTCAGAAATGTGGAAAATGGTCCGTTTTCAAATGTTTTATTTTTGAACGTCAGTTCACATTTGTAGGTGGATCATCAGTGTTAGAGCTAAAATTAGCATGTTTAAAGTGATTTTCATGCTTCCAGGGGCTCGGGAAGTTAATTAAATACCATTTGGAGGCATTTAATGTTCGAGCAAAAACGGCTGATTTTCGACAAAAGAGATAACACCCCCCCATTACGTCATGCTTCAGAAATGTGGAAAATGGTCCGTTTTCAAATGTTTTATTTTTGAACGTCAGTTCACATTTGTAGGTGGATCATCAGTGTTAGAGCTAAAATTAGCATGTTTAAAGTGATTTTCATGCTTCCAGGGGCCCAAAACACAAGATTTATGGAATGGTTAAAAGTGCATGAAAATGGCCAATTTACTCACTCTGAGTTCTCAAAAAGGGTTTCTTCACCCCGGGAAGTTAATTAAATACCATTTGGAGGCATTTAATGTTCGAGCAAAAACGGCTGATTTTCGACAAAAGAGATAACACCCCCCCATTACGTCATGCTTCAGAAATGTGGAAAATGGTCCGTTTTCAAATGTTTTATTTTTGAACGTCAGTTCACATTTGTAGGTGGATCATCAGTGTTAGAGCTAAAATTAGCATGTTTAAAGTGATTTTCATGCTTCCAGGGGCTCGGGAAGTTAATTAAATACCATTTGGAGGCATTTAATGTTCGAGCAAAAACGGCTGATTTTCGACAAAAGAGATAACACCCCCATTACGTCATGCTTCAGAAATGTGGAAAATGGTCCGTTTTCAAATGTTTTATTTTTGAACGTCAGTTCACATTTGTAGGTGGATCATCAGTGTTAGAGCTAAAATTAGCATGTTTAAAGTGATTTTCATGCTTCCAGGGGCTCGGGAAGTTAATTAAATACCATTTGGAGGCATTTAATGTTCGAGCAAAAACGGCTGATTTTCGACAAAAGAGATAACACCCCCCCCATTACGTCATGCTTCAGAAATGTGGAAAATGGTCCGTTTTCAAATGTTTTATTTTTGAACGTCAGTTCACATTTGTAGGTGGATCATCAGTGTTAGAGCTAAAATTAGCATGTTTAAAGTGATTTTCATGCTTCCAGGGGCTCGGGAAGTTAATTAAATACCATTTGGAGGCATTTAATGTTCGAGCAAAAACGGCTGATTTTCCACAAAAGAGATAACACCCCCCCATTACGTCATGCTTCAGAAATGTGGAAAATGGTCCGTTTTCAAATGTTTTATTTTTGAACGTCAGTTCACATTTGTAGGTGGATCATCAGTGTTAGAGCTAAAATTAGCATGTTTAAAGTGATTTTCATGCTTCCAGGGGCCCAAAACACAAGATTTATGGAATGGTTCAAAGTGCATGAAAATGGCCAATTTACTCACTCTGAGTTCTCAAAAAGGGTTTCTTCACCCCGGGAAGTTAATTAAATACCATTTGGAGGCATTTAATGTTAGAGCAAAAACGGCTGATTTTCGACAAAAGAGATAACACCCCCCCATTACATCATGCTTCAGAAATGTGGAAAATGGTCCGTTTTCAAATGTTTTATTTTTGAACGTCAGTTCACATTTGCAGGTGGATCATCAGTGTTAGAGCTAAAATTAGCATGTTTAGAGTGATTTTCATGCTTCCAGGGGCCCAAAACACAAGATTTATGGAATGGTTAAAAGTGCATGAAAATGGCCAATTTACTCACTCTGAGTTCTCAAAAAGGGTTTCTTCACCCCGGGAAGTTAATTAAATACCATTTGGAGGCATTTAATGTTCGAGCAAAAACGGCTGATTTTCGACAAAAGAGATAACACCCCCCCATTACGTCATGCTTCAGAAATGTGGAAAATGGTCCGTTTTCAAATGTTTTATTTTTGAACGTCAGTTCACATTTGTAGGTGGATCATCAGTGTTAGAGCTAAAATTAGCATGTTGAAAGTGATTTTCATGCTTCCAGGGGCTCGGGAAGTGAAATAAATACCATTTGGAGGCATTTAATGTTCGAGCAAAAACGGCTGATTTTCGACAAAAGAGATAACACCCCCCCATTAAGTCATGCTTCAGAAATGTGGAAAATGGTCCGTTTTCAAATGTTTTATTTTTGAACGTCAGTTCACATTTGTAGGTGGATCATCAGTGTTAGAGGTAAAATTAGCATGTTTAAAGTGATTTTCATGCTTCCAGGGGCTCGGGAAGATAATTAAATACCATTTGGAGGCATTTAATGTTTGAGCAAAAACGGCTGATTTTCGACAAAAGAGATAAAACCCCCCCATTACGTCATGCTTCAGAAATGTGGAAAATGGTCCGTTTTCAAATGTTTTATTTTTGAACGTCAGTTCACATTTGTAGGTGGATCATCAGTGTTAGAGCTAAAATTAGCATGTTTAAAGTGATTTTCATGCTTCCAGGGGCTCGGGAAGTTAATTAAATACCATTTGGAGGCATTTAATGTTCGAGCAAAAACGGCTGATTTTCGACAAAAGAGATAACACCCCCCCATTATGTCATGCTTCAGAAATGTGGAAAATGGTCCGTTTTCAAATGTTTTATTTTTGAACGTCAGTTCACATTTGTAGGTGGATCATCAGTGTTAGAGCTAAAATTAGCATGTTTAAAGTGATTTTCATGCTTCCAGGGGCTCGGGAAGTTAATTAAATACCATTTGGAGGCATTTAATGTTCAAGCAAAAACGGCTGATTTTTGACAAAAGAGATAACACCCCCCCCCCATTACGTCATGCTTCAGAAATGTGGAAAATGGTCCGTTTTCAAATGTTTTATTTTTGAACGTCAGTTCACATTTGTAGGTGGATCATCAGTGTTAGAGCTAAAATTAGCATGTTTAAAGTGATTTTCATGCTTCCAGGGGCTCGGGAAGTTGATTAAATACCATTTGGAGGCATTTAATGTTCGAGCAAAAACGGCTGATTTTCGACAAAAGAGATAACACCCCCCCATTACGTCATGCTTCAGAAATGTGGAAAATGGTCCGTTTTCAAAGGTTTTATTTTTGAACGTCAGTTCACATTTGTAGGTGGATCATCAGTGTTAGAGCTAAAATTAGCATGTTTAAAGTGATTTTCATGCTTCCAGGGGCTCGGGAAGTTAATTAAATACCATTTGGAGGCATTTAATGTTCGAGCAAAAACGGCTGATTTTCCACAAAAGAGATAACACCCCCCCATTACGTCATGCTTCAGAAATGTGGAAAATGGTCCGTTTTCAAATGTTTTATTTTTGAACGTCAGTTCACATTTGTAGGTGGATCATCAGTGTTAGAGCTAAAATTAGCATGTTTAAAGTGATTTTCATGCTTCCAGGGGCCCAAAACACAAGATTTATGGAATGGTTAAAAGTGCATGAAAATGGCCAATTTACTCACTCTGAGTTCTCAAAAAGGGTTTCTTCACCCCGGGAAGTTAATTAAATACCATTTGGAGGCATTTAATGTTCGAGCAAAAACGGCTGATTTTCGACAAAAGAGATAACACCCCCCCATTACGTTATGCTTCAGAAATGTGGAAAATGGTCCGTTTTCAAATGTTTTATTTTTGAACGTCAGTTCACATTTGTAGGTGGATCATCAGTGTTAGAGCTAAAATTAGCATGTTTAAAGTGATTTTCATGCTTCCAGGGGCTCGGGAAATTAATTAAATACCATTTGAAGGCATTTAATGTTCGAGCAAAAACGGCTGATTTTCGACAAAAGAGATAACACCCCCATTACGTCATGCTTCAGAAATGTGGAAAATGGTCCGTTTTCAAATGTTTTATTTTTGAACGTCAGTTCACATTTGTAGGTGGATCATCAGTGTTAGAGCTAAAATTAGCATGTTTAAAGTGATTTTCATGCTTCCAGGGGCTCGGGAAGTTAATTAAATACCATTTGGAGGCATTTAATGTTCGAGCAAAAACGGCTGATTTTCGACAAAAGAGATAACACCCCCCCATTATGTCATGCTTCAGAAATGTGGAAAATGGTCCGTTTTCAAATGTTTTATTTTTGAACGTCAGTTCACATTTGTAGGTGGATCATCAGTGTTAGAGCTAAAATTAGCATGTTTAAAGTGATTTTCATGCTTCCAGGGGCTCGGGAAGTTAATTAAATACCATTTGGAGGCATTTAATGTTCGAGCAAAAATGGCTGATTTTCGACAAAAGAGATAACACCCCCCCATTACGTCATGCTTCAGAAATGTGGAAAATGGTCCGTTTTCAAATGTTTTATTTTTGAACGTCAGTTCACATTTGTAGGTGGATCATCAGTGTTAGAGCTAAAATTAGCATGTTTAAAGTGATTTTCATGCTTCCAGGGGCCCAAAACACATGATTTATGGAATGGTTAAAAGTGCATGAAAATGGCCAATTTACTCACTCTGAGTTCTCAAAAAGGGTTTCTTCACCCCGGGAAGTTAATTAAATACCATTTGGAGGCATTTAATGTCAGAGCAAAAACGGCTGATTTTCGACAAAAGAGATAACACCCCCCATTACGTCATGCTTCAGAAATGTGGAAAATGGTCCGTTTTCAAATGTTTTATTTTTGAACGTCAGTTCACATTTGTAGGTGGATCATCAGTGTTAGAGCTAAAATTAGCATGTTTAAAGTGATTTTCATGCTTCCAGGGGCTCGGGAAGTTAATTAAATACTATTTGGAGGCATTTAATGTTCGAGCAAAAACGGCTGATTTTCGACAAAAGAGATAACACCCCCCCATTACGTCATGCTTCAGAAATGTGGAAAATGGTCCGTTTCAAATGTTTTATTTTTGAACGTCAGTTCACATTTGTAGGTGGATCATCAGTGTTAGAGCTAAAATTAGCATGTTTAAAGTGATTTTCATGCTTCCAGGGGCTCGGGAAGTTGATTAAATACCATTTGGAGGCATTTAATGTTAGAGCAAAAACGGCTGATTTTCGACAAAAGAGATAACACCCCCCCATTACGTCATGCTTCAGAAATGTGGAAAATGGTCCGTTTTCAAAGGTTTTATTTTTGAACGTCAGTTCACATTTGTAGGTGGATCATCAGTGTTAGAGCTAAAATTAGCATGTTTAAAGTGATTTTCATGCTTCCAGGGGCTCGGGAAGTTAATTAAATACCATTTGGAGGCATTTAATGTTCGAGCAAAAACGGCTGATTTTCGACAAAAGAGATAACACCCCCCCATTACGTCATGCTTCAGAAATGTGGAAAATGGTCAGTTTTCAAATGTTTTATTTTTGAACGTCAGTTCACATTTGTAGGTGGATCATCAGTGTTAGAGCTAAAATTAGCATGTTTAAAGTGATTTTCATGCTTCCAGGGGCTCGGGAATTTAATTAAATACCATTTGGAGGCATTTAATGTTCAAACAAAAACAGCTGATTTTCGACAAAAGAGATAACACCCCCCCATTACGTCATACTTCAGAAATGTGGAAAATGGTCCGTTTTCAAATGTTTTATTTTTGAACGTCAGTTCACATTTGTAGGTGGATCATCAGTGTTAGAGCTAAAATTAGCATGTTTAAAGTGATTTTCATGCTTCCAGGGGCTCGGGAAGTTAATTAAATACCATTTGGAGGCATTTAATGTTCGAGCAAAAACGGCTGATTTTCGACAAAAGAGATAACACCCCCCCATTACGTCATGCTTCAGAAATGTGGAAAATGGTCCGTTTTCAAATGTTTTATTTTTGAACGTCAGTTCACATTTGTAGGTGGATCATCAGTGTTAGAGCTAAAATTAGCATGTTTAAAGTGATTTTCATGCTTCCAGGGGCTCCGGAAGTGAAATAAATACCATTTGGAGGCATTTAATTCTCGAGCAAAAAAGGCTGATTTTCCACAAAAGAGATAACACCCCCCCATTACGTCATGCTTCAGAAATGTGGAAAATGGTCCGTTTTCAAATGTTTTATTTTTGAACGTCAGTTCACATTCGTAGGTGGATCATCAGTGTTAGAGCTAAAATTAGCATGTTTAAAGTGATTTTCATGCTTCCAGGGGCTCGGGAAGTTAATTAAATACCATTTGGAGGCATTTAATGTTCGAGCAAAAACGGCTGATTTTCGGCAAAAGAGATAACACCCCCCCATTACGTCATGCTTCAGAAATGTGGAAAATGGTCCGTTTTCAAATGTTTTATTTTTGAACGTCAGTTCACATTTGTAGGTGGATCATCAGTGTTAGAGCTAAAATTAGCATGTTTAAAGTGATTTTCATGCTTCCAGGGGCCCAAAACACAAGATTTATGGAATGGTTAAAAGTGCATGAAAATGGCCAATTTACTCACTCTGAGTTGTCAAAAAGGGTTTCTTCACCCCGGGAAGTTAATTAAATACCATTTGGAGGCATTTAATGTTAGAGCAAAAACGGCTGATTTTCGACAAAAGAGATAACACCCCCCCATTATGTCATGCTTCAGAAATGTGGAAAATGGTCCGTTTTCAAATGTTTTATTTTTGAACGTCAGTTCACATTTGTAGGTGGATCATAAGTGTTAGAGCTAAAATTAGCATGTTTAAAGTGATTTTCATGCTTCCAGGGGCTCGGGAAGTTAATTAAATACCATTTGGAGGCATTTAATGTTCAAGCAAAAACGGCTGATTTTCGACAAAAGAGATAACACCCCCCCATTACGTCATGCTTCAGAAATGTGGAAAATGGTCCGTTTTCAAATGTTTTATTTTTGAACGTCAGTTCACATTTGTAGGTGGATCATCAGTGTTAGAGCTAAAATTAGCATGTTTAAAGTGATTTTCATGCTTCCAGGGGCTCGGGAAGTTGATTAAATACCATTTGGGGGCATTTAATGTTCGAGCAAAAACGGCTGATTTTCGACAAAAGAGATAACACCCCCCCATTACGTCATGCTTCAGAAATGTGGAAAATGGTCCGTTTTCAAAGGTTTTATTTTTGAACGTCAGTTCACATTTGTAGGTGGATCATCAGTGTTAGAGCTAAAATTAGCATGTTTAAAGTGATTTTCATGCTTCCAGGGGCTCGGGAAGTTAATTAAATACCATTTGGAGGCATTTAATGTTCGAGCAAAAACGGCTGATTTTCGACAAAAGAGATAACACCCCCCCATTACGTCATGCTTCAGAAATGTGGAAAATGGTCAGTTTTCAAATGTTTTATTTTTGAACGTCAGTTTACATTTGTAGGTGGATCATCAGTGTTAGAGCTAAAATTAGCATGTTTAAAGTGATTTTCATGCTTCCAGGGGCTCGGGAAGTTAATTAAATACCATTTGGAGGCATTTAATGTTCGAGCAAAAACGGCTGATTTTCCACAAAAGAGATAACAACCCCCCATTACGTCATGCTTCAGAAATGTGGAAAATGGTCCGTTTTCAAATGTTTTATTTTTGAACGTCAGTTCACATTTGTAGGTGGATCATCAGTGTTAGAGCTAAAATTAGCATGTTTAAAGTGATTTTCATGCTTCCAGGGGCCCAAAACACAAGATTTATGGAATGGTTAAAAGTGCATGAAAATGGCCAATTTACTCACTCTGAGTTCTCAAAAAGGGTTTCTTCACCCCGGGAAGTTAATTAAATACCATTTGGAGGCATTTAATGTTCGAGCAAAAACGGCTGATTTTCGACAAAAGAGATAACACCCCCCCATTACGTTATGCTTCAGAAATGTGGAAAATGGTCCGTTTTCAAATGTTTTATTTTTGAACGTCAGTTCACATTTGTAGGTGGATCATCAGTGTTAGAGCTAAAATTAGCATGTTTAAAGTGATTTTCATGCTTCCAGGGGCTCGGGAAGTTGATTAAATACCATTTGGAGGCATTTAATGTTCGAGCAAAAACGGCTGATTTTCGACAAAAGAGATAACACCCCCCCATTACGTCATGCTTCAGAAATGTGGAAAATGGTCCGTTTTCAAAGGTTTTATTTTTGAACGTCAGTTCACATTTGTAGGTGGATCATCAGTGTTAGAGCTAAAATTAGCATGTTTAAAGTGATTTTCATGCTTCCAGGGGCTCGGGAAGTTAATTAAATACCATTTGGAGGCATTTAATGTTCGAGCAAAAACGGCTGATTTTCGACAAAAGAGATAACACCCCCCCATTACGTCATGCTTCAGAAATGTGGAAAATGGTCAGTTTTCAAATGTTTTATTTTTGAACGTCAGTTTACATTTGTAGGTGGATCATCAGTGTTAGAGCTAAAATTAGCATGTTTAAAGTGATTTTCATGCTTCCAGGGGCTCGGGAAGTTAATTAAATACCATTTGGAGGCATTTAATGTTCGAGCAAAAACAGCTGATTTTCGACAAAAGAGATAACACCCCCCCATTACGTCATGCTTCAGAAATGTGGAAAATGGTCCGTTTTCAAATGTTTTATTTTTGAACGTCAGTTCACATTTGTAGGTGGATCATCAGTGTTAGAGCTAAAATTAGCATGTTTAAAGTGATTTTCATGCTTCCAGGGGCTCGGGAAGTTAATTAAATACCATTTGGAGGCATTTAATGTTCGAGCAAAAACGGCTGATTTTCGACAAAAGAGATAACACCCCCCCATTAAGTCATGCTTCAGAAATGTGGAAAATGGTCCGTTTTCAAATGTTTTATTTTTGAACGTCAGTTCACATTTGTAGGTGGATCATCAGTGTTAGAGCTAAAATTAGCATGTTTAAAGTGATTTTCATGCTTCCAGGGGCTCGGGAAGTGAAATAAATACCATTTGGAGGCATTTAATGTTCGAGCAAAAAAGGCTGATTTTCCACAAAAGAGATAACACCCCCCCATTACGTCATGCTTCAGAAATGTGGAAAATGGTCCGTTTTCAAATGTTTTATTTTTGAACGTCAGTTCATATTTGTAGGTGGATCATCAGTGTTAGAGCTAAAATTAGCATGTTTAAAGTGATTTTCATGCTTCCAGGGGCTCGGGAAGTTAATTAAATACCATTTGGAGGCATTTAATGTTCGAGCAAAAACGGCTGATTTTCGGCAAAAGAGATAACACCCCCCCATTACGTCATGCTTCAGAAATGTGGAAAATGGTCCGTTTTCAAATGTTTTATTTTTGAACGTCAGTTCACATTTGTAGGTGGATCATCAGTGTTAGAGCTAAAATTAGCATGTTTAAAGTGATTTTCATGCTTCCAGGGGCCCAAAACACAAGATTTATGGAATGGTTAAAAGTGCATGAAAATGGCCAATTTACTCACTCTGAGTTCTCAAAAAGGGTTTCTTCACCCCGGGAAGTTAATTAAATACCATTTGGAGGCATTTAATGTTAGAGCAAAAACGGCTGATTTTCGACAAAAGAGATAACACCCCCCCATTACGTCATGCTTCAGAAATGTGGAAAATGGTCCGTTTTCAAATGTTTTATTTTTGAACGTCAGTTCACATTTGTAGGTGGATCATCAGTGTTAGAGCTAAAATTAGCATGTTTAAAGTGATTTTCATGCTTCCAGGGGCTCGGGAAGTTAATTAAATACCATTTGGAGGCATTTAATGTTCGAGCAAAAACGGCTGATTTTCGACAAAAGAGATAACACCCCCCCATTACGTCATGCTTCAGAAATGTGGAAAATGGTCCGTTTTCAAAGGTTTTATTTTTGAACGTCAGTTCACATTTGTAGGTGGATCATCAGTGTTAGAGCTAAAATTAGCATGTTTAAAGTGATTTTCATGCTTCCAGGGGCTCGGGAATTTAATTAAATACCATTTGGAGGCATTTAATGTTCAAACAAAAACAGCTGATTTTCGACAAAAGAGATAACACCCCCCCATTACGTCATACTTCAGAAATGTGGAAAATGGTCCGTTTTCAAATGTTTTATTTTTGAACGTCAGATCACATTTGTAGGTGGATCATCAGTGTTAGAGCTAAAATTAGCATGTTTAAAGTGATTTTCATGCTTCCAGGGGCTCGGGAAGTTAATTAAATACCATTTGGAGGCATTTAATGTTCGAGCAAAAACGGCTGATTTTCGACAAAAGAGATAACACCCCCCCATTACGTCATGCTTCAGAAATGTGGAAAATGGTCCGTTTTCAAATGTTTTATTTTTGAACGTCAGTTCACATTTGTAGGTGGATCATCAGTGTTAGAGCTAAAATTAGCATGTTTAAAGTGATTTTCATGCTTCCAGGGGCTCGTGAAGTGAAATAAATACCATTTGGAGGCATTTAATGTTCGAGCAAAAAAGGCTGATTTTCCACAAAAGAGATAACACCCCCCCATTACGTCATGCTTCAGAAATGTGGAAAATGGTCCGTTTTCAAATGTTTTATTTTTGAACGTCAGTTTACATTTGTAGGTGGATCATCAGTGTTAGAGCTAAAATTAGCATGTTTAAAGTGATTTTCATGCTTCCAGGGGCTCGGGAAGTTAATTAAATACCATTTGGAGGCATTTAATGTTTGAGCAAAAACAGCTGATTTTCGGCAAAAGAGATAACACCCCCCCATTACGTCATGCTTCAGAAATGTGGAAAATGGTCCGTTTTCAAATGTTTTATTTTTGAACGTCAGATCACATTTGTAGGTGGATCATCAGTGTTAGAGCTAAAATTAGCATGTTTAAAGTGATTTTCATGCTTCCAGGGGCTCGGGAAGTTAATTAAATACCATTTGGAGGCATTTAATGTTTGAGCAAAAACAGCTGATTTTCGACAAAAGAGATAACACCCCCCCATTACGTCATGCTTCAGAAATGTGGAAAATGGTCCGTTTTCAAATGTTTTATTTTTGAACGTCAGTTCACATTTGTAGGTGGATCATCAGTGTTAGAGCTAAAATTAGCATGTTTAAAGTGATTTTCATGCTTCCAGGGGCTCGGGAAGTTAATTAAATACCATTTGGAGGCATTTAATGTTCGAGCAAAAACGGCTGATTTTCGACAAAAGAGATAACACCCCCCCATTACGTCATACTTCAGAAATGTGGAAAATGGTCCGTTTTCAAATGTTTTATTTTTGAACGTCAGTTCACATTTGTAGGTGGATCATCAGTGTTAGAGCTAAAATTAGCATGTTTAAAGTGATTTTCATGCTTCCAGGGGCTCGGGAAGTGAAATAAATACCATTTGGAGGCATTTAATGTTCGAGCAAAAAAGGCTGATTTTCCACAAAAGAGATAACACCCCCCCATTACGTCATGCTTCAGAAATGTGGAAAATGGTCCGTTTTCAAATGTTTTATTTTTGAACGTCAGTTCACATTTGTAGGTGGATCATCAGTGTTAGAGCTAAAATTAGCATGTTTAAAGTGATTTTCATGCTTCCAGGGGCTCGGGAAGTTAATTAAATACCATTTGGAGGCATTTAATGTTCGAGCAAAAACGGCTGATTTTCGGCAAAAGAGATAACACCCCCCCATTACGTCATGCTTCAGAAATGTGGAAAATGGTCCGTTTTCAAATGTTTTATTTTTGAACGTCAGTTCACATTTGTAGGTGGATCATCAGTGTTAGAGCTAAAATTAGCATGTTTAAAGTGATTTTCATGCTTCCAGGGGCCCAAAACACAAGATCTATGGAATGGTTAAAAGTGCATGAAAATGGCCAATTTACTCACTCTGAGTTCTCAAAAAGGGTTTCTTCACCCCGGGAAGTTAATTAAATACCATTTGGAGGCATTTAATGTTAGAGCAAAAACGGCTGATTTTCGACAAAAGAGATAACACCCCCCCATTACGTCATGCTTCAAGAAATGTGGAAAATGGTCCGTTTTCAAATGTTTTATTTTTGAACGTCAGTTCACATTTGTAGGTGGATCATCAGTGTTAGAGCTAAAATTAGCATGTTTAAAGTGATTTTCATGCTTCCAGGGGCTCGGGAAGTTAATTAAATACCATTTGGAGGCATTTAATGTTCGAGCAAAAACGGCTGATTTTCGACAAAAGAGATAACACCCCCCCATTACGTCATGCTTCAGAAATGTGGAAAATGGTCCGTTTTCAAAGGTTTTATTTTTGAACGTCAGTTCACATTTGTAGGTGGATCATCAGTGTTAGAGCTAAAATTAGCATGTTTAAAGTGATTTTCATGCTTCCAGGGGCTCGGGAAGTTAATTAAATACCATTTGGAGGCATTTAATGTTCGAGCAAAAACGGCTGATTTTCGACAAAAGAGATAACACCCCCCCATTACGTCATGCTTCAGAAATGTGGAAAATGGTCCGTTTTCAAAGGTTTTATTTTTGAACGTCAGTTCACATTTGTAGGTGGATCATCAGTGTTAGAGCTAAAATTAGCATGTTTAAAGTGATTTTCATGCTTCCAGGGGCTCGGGAATTTAATTAAATACCATTTGGAGGCATTTAATGTTAGAGCAAAAACGGCTGATTTTCGACAAAAGAGATAACACCCCCCCATTACGTCATGCTTCAGAAATGTGGAAAATGGTCCGTTTTCAAATGTTTTATTTTTGAACGTCAGTTCACATTTGTAGGTGGATCATCAGTGTTAGAGCTAAAATTAGCATGTTTAAAGTGATTTTCATGCTTCCAGGGGCTCGGGAAGTTAATTAAATACCATTTGGAGGCATTTAATGTTCGAGCAAAAACGGCTGATTTTCGACAAAAGAGATAACACCCCCCCATTACGTCATGCTTCAGAAATGTGGAAAATGGTCCGTTTTCAAAGGTTTTATTTTTGAACGTCAGTTCACATTTGTAGGTGGATCATCAGTGTTAGAGCTAAAATTAGCATGTTTAAAGTGATTTTCATGCTTCCAGGGGCTCGGGAATTTAATTAAATACCATTTGGAGGCATTTAATGTTCGAGCAAAAACAGCTGATTTTCGACAAAAGAGATAACACCCCCATTACGTCATGCTTCAGAAATGTGGAAAATGGTCCGTTTTCAAATGTTTTATTTTTGAACGTCAGTTCACATTTGTAGGTGGATCATCAGTGTTAGAGCTAAAATTAGCATGTTTAAAGTGATTTTCATGCTTCCAGGGGCTCGGGAAGTTAATTAAATACCATTTGGAGGCATTTAATGTTCGAGCAAAAACGGCTGATTTTCGACAAAAGAGATAACACCCCCCGTTTACGTCATGCTTCAGAAATGTGGAAAATGGTCCGTTTTCAAATGTTTTATTTTTGAACGTCAGTTCACATTTGTAGGTGGATCATCAGTGTTAGAGCTAAAATTAGCATGTTTAAAGTGATTTTCATGCTTCCAGGGGCTCGGGAAGTTAATTAAATACCATTTGGAGGCATTTAATGTTCGAGCAAAAACGGCTGATTTTCCACAAAAGAGATAACACCCCCCCATTACGTCATGCTTCAGAAATGTGGAAAATGGTCCGTTTTCAAATGTTTTATTTTTGAACGTCAGTTCACATTTGTAGGTGGATCATCAGTGTTAGAGCTAAAATTAGCATGTTTAAAGTGATTTTCATGCTTCCAGGGGCCCAAAACACCAGATTTATGGAATGGTTAAAAGTGCATGAAAATGGCCAATTTACTCACTCTGAGTTCTCAAAAAGGGTTTCTTCACCCCGGGAAGTTAATTAAATACCATTTGGAGGCATTTAATGTTAGAGCAAAAACGGCTGATTTTCGACAAAAGAGATAAAACCCCCCCATTACATCATGCTTCAGAAATGTGGAAAATGGTCCGTTTTCAAATGTTTTATTTTTGAACGTCAGTTCACATTTGCAGGTGGATCATCAGTGTTAGAGCTAAAATTAGCATGTTTAAAGTGATTTTCATGCTTCCAGGGGCCCAAAACACAAGATTTATGGAATGGTTAAAAGTGCATGAAAATGGCCAATTTACTCACTCTGAGTTCTCAAAAAGGGTTTCTTCACCCCGGGAAGTTAATTAAATACCATTTGGAGGCATTTAATGTTCGAGCAAAAACGGCTGATTTTCGACAAAAGAGATAACACCCCCCCATTACGTCATGCTTCAGAAATGTGGAAAATGGTCCGTTTTCAAATGTTTTATTTTTGAACGTCAGTTCACATTTGTAGGTGGATCATCAGTGTTAGAGCTAAAATTAGCATGTTTAAAGTGATTTTCATGCTTCCAGGGGCCCAAAACACAAGATTTATGGAATGGTTAAAAGTGCATGAAAATGGCCAATTTACTCACTCTGAGTTCTCAAAAAGGGTTTCTTCACCCCGGGAAGTTAATTAAATACCATTTGGAGGCATTTAATGTTCGAGCAAAAACGGCTGATTTTCGACAAAAGAGATAACACCCCCCCCATTACGTCATGCTTCAGAAATGTGGAAAATGGTCCGTTTTCAAATGTTTTATTTTTGAACGTCAGTTCACATTTGTAGGTGGATCATCAGTGTTAGAGCTAAAATTAGCATGTTGAAAGTGATTTTCATGCTTCCAGGGGCTCGGGAAGTGAAATAAATACCATTTGGAGGCATTTAATGTTCGAGCAAAAACGGCTGATTTTCGACAAAAGAGATAACACCCCCCCATTAAGTCATGCTTCAGAAATGTGGAAAATGGTCCGTTTTCAAATGTTTTATTTTTGAACGTCAGTTCACATTTGTAGGTGGATCATCAGTGTTAGAGCTAAAATTAGCATGTTTAAAGTGATTTTCATGCTTCCAGGGGCTCGGGAAGATAATTAAATACCATTTGGAGGCATTTAATGTTCGAGCAAAAACGGCTGATTTTCGACAAAAGAGATAAAACCCCCCCATTACGTCATGCTTCAGAAATGTGGAAAATGGTCCGTTTTCAAATGTTTTATTTTTGAACGTCAGTTCACATTTGTAGGTGGATCATCAGTGTTAGAGCTAAAATTAGCATGTTTAAAGTGATTTTCATGCTTCCAGGGGCCCAAAACACAAGATTTATGGAATGGTTAAAAGTGCATGAAAATGGCCAATTTACTCACTCTGAGTTCTCAAAAAGGGTTTCTTCACCCCGGGAAGTTAATTAAATACCATTTGGAGGCATTTAATGTTCGAGCAAAAACAGCTGATTTTCGACAAAAGAGATAACACCCCCCCATTACGTCATGCTTCAGAAATGTGGAAAATGGTCCGTTTTCAAATGTTTTATTTTTGAACGTCAGTTCACATTTGTAGGTGGATCATCAGTGTTAGAGCTAAAATTAGCATGTTTAAAGTGATTTTCATGCTTCCAGGGGCTCGGGAAGTTAATTAAATACCATTTGGAGGCATTTAATGTTTGAGCAAAAACGGCTGATTTTCGACAAAAGAGATAACACCCCCCCATTATGTCATGCTTCAGAAATGTGGAAAATGGTCCGTTTTCAAATGTTTTATTTTTGAACGTCAGTTCACATTTGTAGGTGGATCATCAGTGTTAGAGCTAAAATTAGCATGTTTAAAGTGATTTTCATGCTTCCAGGGGCTCGGGAAGTTAATTAAATACCATTTGGAGGCATTTAATGTTCAAGCAAAAACGGCTGATTTTTGACAAAAGAGATAACACCCCCCCCCCATTACGTCATGCTTCAGAAATGTGGAAAATGGTCCGTTTTCAAATGTTTTATTTTTGAACGTCAGTTCACATTTGTAGGTGGATCATCAGTGTTAGAGCTAAAATTAGCATGTTTAAAGTGATTTTCATGCTTCCAGGGGCTCGGGAAGTTGATTAAATACCATTTGGAGGCATTTAATGTTCGAGCAAAAACGGCTGATTTTCGACAAAAGAGATAACACCCCCCCATTACGTCATGCTTCAGAAATGTGGAAAATGGTCCGTTTTCAAAGGTTTTATTTTTGAACGTCAGTTCACATTTGTAGGTGGATCATCAGTGTTAGAGCTAAAATTAGCATGTTTAAAGTGATTTTCATGCTTCCAGGGGCTCGGGAAGTTAATTAAATACCATTTGGAGGCATTTAATGTTCGAGCAAAAACGGCTGATTTTCCACAAAAGAGATAACACCCCCCCATTACGTCATGCTTCAGAAATGTGGAAAATGGTCCGTTTTCAAATGTTTTATTTTTGAACGTCAGTTCACATTTGTAGGTGGATCATCAGTGTTAGAGCTAAAATTAGCATGTTTAAAGTGATTTTCATGCTTCCAGGGGCCCAAAACACAAGATTTATGGAATGGTTAAAAGTGCATGAAAATGGCCAATTTACTCACTCTGAGTTCTCAAAAAGGGTTTCTTCACCCCGGGAAGTTAATTAAATACCATTTGGAGGCATTTAATGTTCGAGCAAAAACGGCTGATTTTCGACAAAAGAGATAACACCCCCCCATTACGTTATGCTTCAGAAATGTGGAAAATGGTCCGTTTTCAAATGTTTTATTTTTGAACGTCAGTTCACATTTGTAGGTGGATCATCAGTGTTAGAGCAAAAATTAGCATGTTTAAAGTGATTTTCATGCTTCCAGGGGCTCGGGAAGTTGATTAAATACCATTTGGAGGCATTTAATGTTCGAGCAAAAACGGCTGATTTTCGACAAAAGAGATAACACCCCCCCATTACGTCATGCTTCAGAAATGTGGAAAATGGTCCGTTTTCAAAGGTTTTATTTTTGAACGTCAGTTCACATTTGTAGGTGGATCATCAGTGTTAGAGCTAAAATTAGCATGTTTAAAGTGATTTTCATGCTTCCAGGGGCTCGGGAATTTAATTAAATACCATTTGGAGGCATTTAATGTTCAAACAAAAACAGCTGATTTTCGACAAAAGAGATAACACCCCCCCATTACGTCATACTTCAGAAATGTGGAAAATGGTCCGTTTTCAAATGTTTTATTTTTGAACGTCAGTTCACATTTGTAGGTGGATCATCAGTGTTAGAGCTAAAATTAGCATGTTTAAAGTGATTTTCATGCTTCCAGGGGCTCGGGAAGTTAATTAAATACCATTTGGAGGCATTTAATGTTCGAGCAAAAACGGCTGATTTTCGACAAAAGAGATAACACCCCCCCATTACGTCATGCTTCAGAAATGTGGAAAATGGTCAGTTTTCAAATGTTTTATTTTTGAACGTCAGTTCACATTTGTAGGTGGATCATCAGTGTTAGAGCTAAAATTAGTATGTTTAAAGTGATTTTCATGCTTCCAGGGGCTCGGGAAGTGAAATAAATACCATTTGGAGGCATTTAATGTTCGAGCAAAAAAGGCTGATTTTCCACAAAAGAGATAACACCCCCCCATTACGTCATGCTTCAGAAATGTGGAAAATGGTCCGTTTTCAAATGTTTTATTTTTGAACGTCAGTTCACATTTGTAGGTGGATCATCAGTGTTAGAGCTAAAATTAGCATGTTTAAAGTGATTTTCATGCTTCCAGGGGCTCGGGAAGTTAATTAAATACCATTTGGAGGCATTTAATGTTCGAGCAAAAACGGCTGATTTTCGGCAAAAGAGATAACACCCCCCCATTACGTCATGCTTCAGAAATGTGGAAAATGGTCCGTTTTCAAATGTTTTATTTTTGAACGTCAGTTCACATTTGTAGGTGGATCATCAGTGTTAGAGCTAAAATTAGCATGTTTAAAGTGATTTTCATGCTTCCAGGGGCCCAAAACACAAGATTTATGGAATGGTTAAAAGTGCATGAAAATGGCCAATTTACTCACTCTGAGTTGTCAAAAAGGGTTTCTTCACCCCGGGAAGTTAATTAAATACCATTTGGAGGCATTTAATGTTAGAGCAAAAACGGCTGATTTTCGACAAAAGAGATAACACCCCCCCATTATGTCATGCTTCAGAAATGTGGAAAATGGTCCGTTTTCAAATGTTTTATTTTTGAACGTCAGTTCACATTTGTAGGTGGATCATAAGTGTTAGAGCTAAAATTAGCATGTTTAAAGTGATTTTCATGCTTCCAGGGGCTCGGGAAGTTAATTAAATACCATTTGGAGGCATTTAATGTTCAAGCAAAAACGGCTGATTTTCGACAAAAGAGATAACACCCCCCCATTACGTCATGCTTCAGAAATGTGGAAAATGGTCCGTTTTCAAATGTTTTATTTTTGAACGTCAGTTCACATTTGTAGGTGGATCATCAGTGTTAGAGCTAAAATTAGCATGTTTAAAGTGATTTTCATGCTTCCAGGGGCTCGGGAAGTTGATTAAATACCATTTGGAGGCATTTAATGTTCGAGCAAAAACGGCTGATTTTCGACAAAAGAGATAACACCCCCCCATTACGTCATGCTTCAGAAATGTGGAAAATGGTCCGTTTTCAAAGGTTTTATTTTTGAACGTCAGTTCACATTTGTAGGTGGATCATCAGTGTTAGAGCTAAAATTAGCATGTTTAAAGTGATTTTCATGCTTCCAGGGGCTCGGGAAGTTAATTAAATACCATTTGGAGGCATTTAATGTTCGAGCAAAAACGGCTGATTTTCGACAAAAGAGATAACACCCCCCCATTACGTCATGCTTCAGAAATGTGGAAAATGGTCAGTTTTCAAATGTTTTATTTTTGAACGTCAGTTTACATTTGTAGGTGGATCATCAGTGTTAGAGCTAAAATTAGCATGTTTAAAGTGATTTTCATGCTTCCAGGGGCTCGGGAAGTTAATTAAATACCATTTGGAGGCATTTAATGTTCGAGCAAAAACGGCTGATTTTCCACAAAAGAGATAACAACCCCCCATTACGTCATGCTTCAGAAATGTGGAAAATGGTCCGTTTTCAAATGTTTTATTTTTGAACGTCAGTTCACATTTGTAGGTGGATCATCAGTGTTAGAGCTAAAATTAGCATGTTTAAAGTGATTTTCATGCTTCCAGGGGCCCAAAACACAAGATTTATGGAATGGTTAAAAGTGCATGAAAATGGCCAATTTACTCACTCTGAGTTCTCAAAAAGGGTTTCTTCACCCCGGGAAGTTAATTAAATACCATTTGGAGGCATTTAATGTTCGAGCAAAAACGGCTGATTTTCGACAAAAGAGATAACACCCCCCCATTACGTTATGCTTCAGAAATGTGGAAAATGGTCCGTTTTCAAATGTTTTATTTTTGAACGTCAGTTCACATTTGTAGGTGGATCATCAGTGTTAGAGCTAAAATTAGCATGTTTAAAGTGATTTTCATGCTTCCAGGGGCTCGGGAAGTTGATTAAATACCATTTGGAGGCATTTAATGTTCGAGCAAAAACGGCTGATTTTCGACAAAAGAGATAACACCCCCCCATTACGTCATGCTTCAGAAATGTGGAAAATGGTCCGTTTTCAAAGGTTTTATTTTTGAACGTCAGTTCACATTTGTAGGTGGATCATCAGTGTTAGAGCTAAAATTAGCATGTTTAAAGTGATTTTCATGCTTCCAGGGGCTCGGGAAGTTAATTAAATACCATTTGGAGGCATTTAATGTTCGAGCAAAAACGGCTGATTTTCGACAAAAGAGATAACACCCCCCCATTACGTCATGCTTCAGAAATGTGGAAAATGGTCAGTTTTCAAATGTTTTATTTTTGAACGTCAGTTTACATTTGTAGGTGGATCATCAGTGTTAGAGCTAAAATTAGCATGTTTAAAGTGATTTTCATGCTTCCAGGGGCTCGGGAAGTTAATTAAATACCATTTGGAGGCATTTAATGTTCGAGCAAAAACAGCTGATTTTCGACAAAAGAGATAACACCCCCCCATTACGTCATGCTTCAGAAATGTGGAAAATGGTCCGTTTTCAAATGTTTTATTTTTGAACGTCAGTTCACATTTGTAGGTGGATCATCAGTGTTAGAGCTAAAATGAGCATGTTTAAAGTGATTTTCATGCTTCCAGGGGCTCGGGAAGTTAATTAAATACCATTTGGAGGCATTTAATGTTCGAGCAAAAACGGCTGATTTTCGACAAAAGAGATAACACCCCCCCATTAAGTCATGCTTCAGAAATGTGGAAAATGGTCCGTTTTCAAATGTTTTATTTTTGAACGTCAGTTCACATTTGTAGGTGGATCATCAGTGTTAGAGCTAAAATTAGCATATTTAAAGTGATTTTCATGCTTCCAGGGGCTCGGGAAGTGAAATAAATACCATTTGGAGGCATTTAATGTTCGAGCAAAAAAGGCTGATTTTCCACAAAAGAGATAACACCCCCCCATTACGTCATGCTTCAGAAATGTGGAAAATGGTCCGTTTTCAAATGTTTTATTTTTGAACGTCAGTTCACATTTGTAGGTGGATCATCAGTGTTAGAGCTAAAATTAGCATGTTTAAAGTGATTTTCATGCTTCCAGGGGCTCGGGAAGTTAATTAAATACCATTTGGAGGCATTTAATGTTCGAGCAAAAACGGCTGATTTTCGGCAAAAGAGATAACACCCCCCCATTACGTCATGCTTCAGAAATGTGGAAAATGGTCCGTTTTCAAATGTTTTATTTTTGAACGTCAGTTCACATTTGTAGGTGGATCATCAGTGTTAGAGCTAAAATTAGCATGTTTAAAGTGATTTTCATGCTTCCAGGGGCCCAAAACACAAGATTTATGGAATGGTTAAAAGTGCATGAAAATGGCCAATTTACTCACTCTGAGTTCTCAAAAAGGGTTTCTTCACCCCGGGAAGTTAATTAAATACCATTTGGAGGCATTTAATGTTCGAGCAAAAACGGCTGATTTTCGACAAAAGAGATAACACCCCCCCATTACGTCATGCTTCAGAAATGTGGAAAATGGTCCGTTTTCAAATGTTTTATTTTTGAACGTCAGTTCACATTTGTAGGTGGATCATCAGTGTTAGAGCTAAAATTAGCATGTTTAAAGTGATTTTCATGCTTCCAGGGGCCCAAAACACAAGATTTATGGAATGGTTAAAAGTGCATGAAAATGGCCAATTTACTCACTCTGAGTTCTCAAAAAGGATTTCTTCACCCCGGGAAGTTAATTAAATACCATTTGGAGGCATTTAATGTTCGAGCAAAAACGGCTGATTTTCGACAAAAGAGATAACACCCCCCCATTACGTCATGCTTCAGAAATGTGGAAAATGGTCCGTTTTCAAATGTTTTATTTTTGAACGTCAGTTCACATTTGTAGGTGGATCATCAGTGTTAGAGCTAAAATTAGCATGTTTAAAGTGATTTTCATGCTTCCAGGGGCTCGGGAAGTTAATTAAATACCATTTGGAGGCATTTAATGTTCGAGCAAAAACGGCTGATTTTCGACAAAAGAGATAACACCCCCATTACGTCATGCTTCAGAAATGTGGAAAATGGTCCGTTTTCAAATGTTTTATTTTTGAACGTCAGTTCACATTTGTAGGTGGATCATCAGTGTTAGAGCTAAAATTAGCATGTTTAAAGTGATTTTCATGCTTCCAGGGGCTCGGGAAGTTAATTAAATACCATTTGGAGGCATTTAATGTTCGAGCAAAAACGGCTGATTTTCGACAAAAGAGATAACACCCCCCCATTACGTCATGCTTCAGAAATGTGGAAAATGGTCCGTTTTCAAATGTTTTATTTTTGAACGTCAGTTCACATTTGTAGGTGGATCATCAGTGTTAGAGCTAAAATTAGCATGTTTAAAGTGATTTTCATGCTTCCAGGGGCTCGGGAAGTTAATTAAATACCATTTGGAGGCATTTAATGTTCGAGCAAAAACGGCAGATTTTCCACAAAAGAGATAACACCCCCCCATTACGTCATGCTTCAGAAATGTGGATAATGGTCCGTTTTCAAATGTTTTATTTTTGAACGTCAGTTCACATTTGTAGGTGGATCATCAGTGTTAGAGCTAAAATTAGCATGTTTAAAGTGATTTTCATGCTTCCAGGGGCCCAAAACACCAGATTTATGGAATGGTTAAAAGTGCATGAAAATGGCCAATTTACTCACTCTGAGTTCTCAAAAAGGGTTTCTTCACCCCGGGAAGTTAATTAAATACCATTTGGAGGCATTTAATGTTAGAGCAAAAACGGCTGATTTTCGACAAAAGAGATAACACCCCCCCATTACATCATGCTTCAGAAATGTGGAAAATGGTCCGTTTTCAAATGTTTTATTTTTGAACGTCAGTTCACATTTGTAGGTGGATCATCAGTGTTAGAGCTAAAATTAGCATGTTTAAAGTGATTTTCATGCTTCCAGGGGCTCGGGAAGTTGATTAAATACCATTTGGAGGCATTTAATGTTCGAGCAAAAACGGCTGATTTTCGACAAAAGAGATAACACCCCCCCATTACGTCATGCTTCAGAAATGTGGAAAATGGTCCGTTTTCAAAGGTTTTATTTTTGAACGTCAGTTCACATTTGTAGGTGGATCATCAGTGTTAGAGCTAAAATTAGCATGTTTAAAGTGATTTTCATGCTTCCAGGGGCTCGGGAAGTTAATTAAATACCATTTGGAGGCATTTAATGTTCGAGCAAAAACGGCTGATTTTCGACAAAAGAGATAACACCCCCCCATTACGTCATGCTTCAGAAATGTGGAAAATGGTCAGTTTTCAAATGTTTTATTTTTGAACGTCAGTTTACATTTGTAGGTGGATCATCAGTGTTAGAGCTAAAATTAGCATGTTTAAAGTGATTTTCATGCTTCCAGGGGCTCGGGAAGTTAATTAAATACCATTTGGAGGCATTTAATGTTCGAGCAAAAACAGCTGATTTTCGACAAAAGAGATAACACCCCCCCATTACGTCATGCTTCAGAAATGTGGAAAATGGTCCGTTTTCAAATGTTTTATTTTTGAACGTCAGTTCACATTTGTAGGTGGATCATCAGTGTTAGAGCTAAAATGAGCATGTTTAAAGTGATTTTCATGCTTCCAGGGGCTCGGGAAGTTAATTAAATACCATTTGGAGGCATTTAATGTTCGAGCAAAAACGGCTGATTTTCGACAAAAGAGATAACACCCCCCCATTAAGTCATGCTTCAGAAATGTGGAAAATGGTCCGTTTTCAAATGTTTTATTTTTGAACGTCAGTTCACATTTGTAGGTGGATCATCAGTGTTAGAGCTAAAATTAGCATGTTTAAAGTGATTTTCATGCTTCCAGGGGCTCGGGAAGTGAAATAAATACCATTTGGAGGCATTTAATGTTCGAGCAAAAAAGGCTGATTTTCCACAAAAGAGATAACACCCCCCCATTACGTCATGCTTCAGAAATGTGGAAAATGGTCCGTTTTCAAATGTTTTATTTTTGAACGTCAGTTCACATTTGTAGGTGGATCATCAGTGTTAGAGCTAAAATTAGCATGTTTAAAGTGATTTTCATGCTTCCAGGGGCTCGGGAAGTTAATTAAATACCATTTGGAGGCATTTAATGTTCGAGCAAAAACGGCTGATTTTCGGCAAAAGAGATAACACCCCCCCATTACGTCATGCTTCAGAAATGTGGAAAATGGTCCGTTTTCAAATGTTTTATTTTTGAACGTCAGTTCACATTTGTAGGTGGATCATCAGTGTTAGAGCTAAAATTAGCATGTTTAAAGTGATTTTCATGCTTCCAGGGGCCCAAAACACAAGATTTATGGAATGGTTAAAAGTGCATGAAAATGGCCAATTTACTCACTCTGAGTTCTCAAAAAGGGTTTCTTCACCCCGGGAAGTTAATTAAATACCATTTGGAGGCATTTAATGTTAGAGCAAAAACGGCTGATTTTCGACAAAAGAGATAACACCCCCCCATTACGTCATGCTTCAGAAATGTGGAAAATGGTCCGTTTTCAAATGTTTTATTTTTGAACGTCAGTTCACATTTGTAGGTGGATCATCAGTGTTAGAGCTAAAATTAGCATGTTTAAAGTGATTTTCATGCTTCCAGGGGCCCAAAACACAAGATTTATGGAATGGTTAAAAGTGCATGAAAATGGCCAATTTACTCACTCTGAGTTCTCAAAAAGGGTTTCTTCACCCCGGGAAGTTAATTAAATACCATTTGGAGGCATTTAATGTTCGAGCAAAAACGGCTGATTTTCCACAAAAGAGATAACACCCCCCCATTACGTCATGCTTCAGAAATGTGGAAAATGGTCCGTTTTCAAATGTTTTATTTTTGAACGTCAGTTCACATTTGTAGGTGGATCATCAGTGTTAGAGCTAAAATTAGCATGTTTAAAGTGATTTTCATGCTTCCAGGGGCCCAAAACACAAGATTTATGGAATGGTTAAAAGTGCATGAAAATGGCCAATTTACTCACTCTGAGTTCTCAAAAAGGATTTCTTCACCCCGGGAAGTTAATTAAATACCATTTGGAGGCATTTAATGTTCGAGCAAAAACGGCTGATTTTCGACAAAAGAGATAACACCCCCCCATTACGTCATGCTTCAGAAATGTGGAAAATGGTCCGTTTTCAAATGTTTTATTTTTGAACGTCAGTTCACATTTGTAGGTGGATCATCAGTGTTAGAGCTAAAATTAGCATGTTTAAAGTGATTTTCATGCTTCCAGGGGCTCGGGAAGTTAATTAAATACCATTTGGAGGCATTTAATGTTCGAGCAAAAACGGCTGATTTTCGACAAAAGAGATAACACCCCCATTACGTCATGCTTCAGAAATGTGGAAAATGGTCCGTTTTCAAATGTTTTATTTTTGAACGTCAGTTCACATTTGTAGGTGGATCATCAGTGTTAGAGCTAAAATTAGCATGTTTAAAGTGATTTTCATGCTTCCAGGGGCTCGGGAAGTTAATTAAATACCATTTGGAGGCATTTAATGTTCGAGCAAAAACGGCTGATTTTCGACAAAAGAGATAACACCCCCCCATTACGTCATGCTTCAGAAATGTGGAAAATGGTCCGTTTTCAAATGTTTTATTTTTGAACGTCAGTTCACATTTGTAGGTGGATCATCAGTGTTAGAGCTAAAATTAGCATGTTTAAAGTGATTTTCATGCTTCCAGGGGCTCGGGAAGTTAATTAAATACCATTTGGAGGCATTTAATGTTCGAGCAAAAACGGCTGATTTTCCACAAAAGAGATAACACCCCCCCATTACGTCATGCTTCAGAAATGTGGAAAATGGTCCGTTTTCAAATGTTTTATTTTTGAACGTCAGTTCACATTTGCAGGTGGATCATCAGTGTTAGAGCTAAAATTAGCATGTTTAAAGTGATTTTCATGCTTCCAGGGGCCCAAAACACAAGATTTATGGAATGGTTAAAAGTGCATGAAAATGGCCAATTTACTCACTCTGAGTTCTCAAAAAGGGTTTCTTCACCCCGGGAAGTTAATTAAATACCATTTGGAGGCATTTAATGTTCGAGCAAAAACGGCTGATTTTCGACAAAAGAGATAACACCCCCCATTACGTCATGCTTCAGAAATGTGGAAAATGGTCCGTTTTCAAATGTTTTATTTTTGAACGTCAGTTCACATTTGTAGGTGGATCATCAGTGTTAGAGCTAAAATTAGCATGTTTAAAGTGATTTTCATGCTTCCAGGGGCCCAAAACACAAGATTTATGGAATGGTTAAAAGTGCATGAAAATGGCCAATTTACTCACTCTGAGTTCTCAAAAAGGGTTTCTTCACCCCGGGAAGTTAATTAAATACCATTTGGAGGCATTTAATGTTCGAGCAAAAACGGCTGATTTTCGACAAAAGAGATAACACCCCCCCATTACGTCATGCTTCAGAAATGTGGAAAATGGTCCGTTTTCAAATGTTTTATTTTTGAACGTCAGTTCACATTTGTAGGTGGATCATCAGTGTTAGAGCTAAAATTAGCATGTTGAAAGTGATTTTCATGCTTCCAGGGGCTCGGGAAGTGAAATAAATACCATTTGGAGGCATTTAATGTTCGAGCAAAAACGGCTGATTTTCGACAAAAGAGATAACACCCCCCCATTAAGTCATGCTTCAGAAATGTGGAAAATGGTCCGTTTTCAAATGTTTTATTTTTGAACGTCAGTTCACATTTGTAGGTGGATCATCAGTGTTAGAGCTAAAATTAGCATGTTTAAAGTGATTTTCATGCTTCCAGGGGCTCGGGAAGATAATTAAATACCATTTGGAGGCATTTAATGTTTGAGCAAAAATGGCTGATTTTCGACAAAAGAGATAAAACCCCCCCATTACGTCATGCTTCAGAAATGTGGAAAATGGTCCGTTTTCAAATGTTTTATTTTTGAACGTCAGTTCACATTTGTAGGTGGATCATCAGTGTTAGAGCTAAAATTAGCATGTTTAAAGTGATTTTCATGCTTCCAGGGGCCCAAAACACAAGATTTATGGAATGGTTAAAAGTGCATGAAAATGGCCAATTTACTCACTCTGAGTTCTCAAAAAGGGTTTCTTCACCCCGGGAAGTTAATTAAATACCATTTGGAGGCATTTAATGTTAGAGCAAAAACGGCTGATTTTTGACAAAAGAGATAACACCCCCCCATTACGTCATGCTTCAGAAATGTGGAAAATGGTCCGTTTTCAAATGTTTTATTTTTGAACGTCAGTTCACATTTGTAGGTGGATCATCAGTGTTAGAGCTAAAATTAGCATGTTTAAAGTGATTTTCATGCTTCCAGGGGCTCGGGAAGTTAATTAAATACCATTTGGAGGCATTTAATGTTCGAGAAAAAACGGCTGATTTTCGACAAAAGAGATAACACCCCCCCATTATGTCATGCTTCAGAAATGTGGAAAATGGTCCGTTTTCAAATGTTTTATTTTTGAACGTCAGTTCACATTTGTAGGTGGATCATCAGTGTTAGAGCTAAAATTAGCATGTTTAAAGTGATTTTCATGCTTCCAGGGGCTCGGGAAGTTAATTAAATACCATTTGGAGGCATTTAATGTTCAAGCAAAAACGGCTGATTTTCGACAAAAGAGATAACACCCCCCCATTACGTCATGCTTCAGAAATGTGGAAAATGGTCCGTTTTCAAATGTTTTATTTTTGAACGTCAGTTCACATTTGTAGGTGGATCATCAGTGTTAGAGCTAAAATTAGCATGTTTAAAGTGATTTTCATGCTTCCAGGGGCTCGGGAAGTTGATTAAATACCATTTGGAGGCATTTAATGTTCGAGCAAAAACGGCTGATTTTCGACAAAAGAGATAACACCCCCCCATTACGTCATGCTTCAGAAATGTGGAAAATGGTCCGTTTTCAAAGGTTTTATTTTTGAACGTCAGTTCACATTTGTAGGTGGATCATCAGTGTTAGAGCTAAAATTAGCATGTTTAAAGTGATTTTCATGCTTCCAGGGGCTCGGGAAGTTAATTAAATACCATTTGGAGGCATTTAATGTTCGAGCAAAAACGGCAGATTTTCGACAAAAGAGATAACACCCCCCCATTACGTCATGCTTCAGAAATGTGGAAAATGGTCAGTTTTCAAATGTTTTATTTTTGAACGTCAGTTTACATTTGTAGGTGGATCATCAGTGTTAGAGCTAAAATTAGCATGTTTAAAGTGATTTTCATGCTTCCAGGGGCTCGGGAAGTTAATTAAATACCATTTGGAGGCATTTAATGTTCGAGCAAAAACGGCTGATTTTCCACAAAAGAGATAACACCCCCCCATTACGTCATGCTTCAGAAATGTGGAAAATGGTCCGTTTTCAAATGTTTTATTTTTGAACGTCAGTTCACATTTGTAGGTGGATCATCAGTGTTAGAGCTAAAATTAGCATGTTTAAAGTGATTTTCATGCTTCCAGGGGCCCAAAACACAAGATTTATGGAATGGTTAAAAGTGCATGAAAATGGCCAATTTACTCACTCTGAGTTCTCAAAAAGGGTTTCTTCACCCCGGGAAGTTAATTAAATACCATTTGGAGGCATTTAATGTTCGAGCAAAAATGGCTGATTTTCGACAAAAGAGATAACACCCCCCCATTACGTTATGCTTCAGAAATGTGGAAAATGGTCCGTTTTCAAATGTTTTATTTTTAAACGTCAGTTCACATTTGTAGGTGGGTCATCAGTGTTAGAGCTAAAATTAGCATGTTTAAAGTGATTTTCATGCTTCCAGGGGCTCGGGAAGTTGATTAAATACCATTTGGAGGCATTTAATGTTCGAGCAAAAACGGCTGATTTTCGACAAAAGAGATAACACCCCCCCATTACGTCATGCTTCAGAAATGTGGAAAATGGTCAGTTTTCAAATGTTTTATTTTTGAACGTCAGTTTACATTTGTAGGTGGATCATCAGTGTTAGAGCTAAAATTAGCATGTTTAAAGTGATTTTCATGCTTCCAGGGGCTCGGGAAGTTAATTAAATACCATTTGGAGGCATTTAATGTTCGAGCAAAAACAGCAGATTTTCGACAAAAGAGATAACACCCCCCCATTACGTCATGCTTCAGAAATGTGGAAAATGGTCCGTTTTCAAATGTTTTATTTTTGAACGTCAGTTCACATTTGTAGGTGGATCATCAGTGTTAGAGCTAAAATTAGCATGTTTAAAGTGATTTTCATGCTTCCAGGGGCTCGGGAAGTTAATTAAATACCATTTGGAGGCATTTAATGTTCGAGCAAAAACGGCTGATTTTCGACAAAAGAGATAACACCCCCCCATTACGTCATGCTTCAGAAATGTGGAAAATGGTCCGTTTTCAAATGTTTTATTTTTGAACGTCAGTTCACATTTGTAGGTGGATCATCAGTGTTAGAGCTAAAATTAGCATGTTTAACGTGATTTTCATGCTTCCAGGGGCTCGGGAAGTGAAATAAATACCATTTGGAGGCATTTAATGTTCGAGCAAAAAAGGCTGATTTTCCACAAAAGAGATAACACCCCCCCATTACGTCATGCTTCAGAAATGTGGAAAATGGTCCGTTTTCAAATGTTTTATTTTTGAACGTCAGTTCACATTTGTAGGTGGATCATCAGTGTTAGAGCTAAAATTAGCATGTTTAAAGTGATTTTCATGCTTCCAGGGGCTCGGGAAGTTAATTAAATACCATTTGGAGGCATTTAATGTTCGAGCAAAAACGGCTGATTTTCGACAAAAGAGATAACACCCCCTCATTACGTCATGCTTCAGAAATGTGGAAAATGGTCCGTTTTCAAATGTTTTATTTTTGAACGTCAGTTCACATTTGTAGGTGGATCATCAGTGTTAGAGCTAAAATTAGCATGTTTAAAGTGATTTTCATGCTTCCAGGGGCCCAAAACACAAGATTTATGGAATGGTTAAAAGTGCATGAAAATGGCCAATTTACTCACTCTGAGTTCTCAAAAAGGGTTTCTTCACCCCGGGAAGTTAATTAAATACCATTTGGAGGCATTTAATGTTAGAGCAAAAACGGCTGATTTTCGACAAAAGAGATAACACCCCCCCATTACGTCATGCTTCAGAAATGTGGAAAATGGTCCGTTTTCAAATGTTTTATTTTTGAACGTCAGTTCACATTTGTAGGTGGATCATCAGTGTTAGAGCTAAAATTAGCATGTTTAAAGTGATTTTCATGCTTCCAGGGGCCCAAAACACAAGATTTATGGAATGGTTAAAAGTGCATGAAAATGGCCAATTTACTCACTCTGAGTTCTCAAAAAGGGTTTCTTCACCCCGGGAAGTTAATTAAATACCATTTGGAGGCATTTAATGTTCGAGCAAAAACGGCTGATTTTCGACAAAAGAGATAACACCCCCCCATTACGTCATGCTTCAGAAATGTGGAAAATGGTCCGTTTTTAAATGTTTTATTTTTGAACGTCAGTTCACATTTGTAGGTGGATCATCAGTGTTAGAGCTAAAATTAGCATGTTTAAAGTGATTTTCATGCTTCCAGGGGCCCAAAACACAAGATTTATGGAATGGTTAAAAGTGCATGAAAATGGCCAATTTACTTACTCTGAGTTCTCAAAAAGGGTTTCTTCACCCCGGGAAGTTAATTAAATACCATTTGGAGGCATTTAATGTTCGAGCAAAAACGGCTGATTTTCGACAAAAGAGATAACACCCCCCCATTACGTCATGCTTCAGAAATGTGGAAAATGGTCCGTTTTCAAATGTTTTATTTTTGAACGTCAGTTCACATTTGTAGGTGGATCATCAGTGTTAGAGCTAAAATTAGCATGTTTAAAGTGATTTTCATGCTTCCAGGGGCTCGGGAAGTTAATTAAATACCATTTGGAGGCATTTAATGTTCGAGCAAAAACGGCTGATTTTCGACAAAAGAGATAACACCCCCCCATTACGTCATGCTTCAGAAATGTGGAAAATGGTCCGTTTTCAAATGTTTTATTTTTGAACGTCAGTTCACATTTGTAGGTGGATCATCAGTGTTAGAGCTAAAATTAGCATGTTTAAAGTGATTTTCATGCTTCCAGGGGCTCGGGAAGTTAATTAAATACCATTTGGAGGCATTTAATGTTCGAGCAAAAACGGCTGATTTTCCACAAAAGAGATAACACCCCCCCATTACGTCATTCTTCAGAAATGTGGAAAATGGTCTGTTTTCAAATGTTTTATTTTTGAACGTCAGTTCACATTTGTAGGTGGATCATCAGTGTTAGAGCTAAAATTAGCATGTTTAAAGTGATTTTCATGCTTCCAGGGGCCCAAAACACAAGATTTATGGAATGGTTAAAAGTGCATGAAAATGGCCAATTTACTCACTCTGAGTTCTCAAAAAGGGTTTCTTCACCCCGGGAAGTTAATTAAATACCATTTGGAGGCATTTAATGTTAGAGCAAAAACGGCTGATTTTCGACAAAAGAGATAACACCCCCCCATTACATCATGCTTCAGAAATGTGGAAAATGGTCCGTTTTCAAATGTTTTATTTTTGAACGTCAGTTCACATTTGCAGGTGGATCATCAGTGTTAGAGCTAAAATTAGCATGTTTAAAGTGATTTTCATGCTTCCAGGGGCCCAAAACACAAGATTTATGGAATGGTTAAAAGTGCATGAAAATGGCCAATTTACTCACTCTGAGTTCTCAAAAAGGGTTTCTTCACCCCGGGAAGTTAATTAAATACCATTTGGAGGCATTTAATGTTCGAGCAAAAACGGCTGATTTTCGACAAAAGAGATAACACCCCCCCCATTACGTCATGCTTCAGAAATGTGGAAAATGGTCCGTTTTCAAATGTTTTATTTTTGAACGTCAGTTCACATTTGTAGGTGGATCATCAGTGTTAGAGCTAAAATTAGCATGTTTAAAGTGATTTTCATGCTTCCAGGGGCCCAAAACACAAGATTTATGGAATGGTTAAAAGTGCATGAAAATGGCCAATTTACTCACTCTGAGTTCTCAAAAAGGGTTTCTTCACCCCGGGAAGTTAATTAAATACCATTTGGAGGCATTTAATGTTCGAGCAAAAACGGCTGATTTTCGACAAAAGAGATAACACCCCCCATTACGTCATGCTTCAGAAATGTGGAAAATGGTCCGTTTTCAAATGTTTTATTTTTGAACGTCAGTTCACATTTGTAGGTGGATCATCAGTGTTAGAGCTCAAATTAGCATGTTGAAAGTGATTTTCATGCTTCCAGGGGCTCGGGAAGTGAAATAAATACCATTTGGAGGCATTTAATGTTCGAGCAAAAACGGCTGATTTTCGACAAAAGAGATAACACCCCCCCATTAAGTCATGCTTCAGAAATGTGGAAAATGGTCCGTTTTCAAATGTTTTATTTTTGAACGTCAGTTCACATTTGTAGGTGGATCATCAGTGTTAGAGCTAAAATTAGCATGTTTAAAGTGATTTTCATGCTTCCAGGGGCTCGGGAAGATAATTAAATACCATTTGGAGGCATTTAATGTTCGAGCAAAAACTGCTGATTTTCGACAAAAGAGATAACACCCCCCCATTACGTCATGCTTCAGAAATGTGGAAAATGGTCCGTTTTCAAATGTTTTATTTTTGAACGTCAGTTCACATTTGTAGGTGGATCATCAGTGTTAGAGCTAAAATTAGCATGTTTAAAGTGATTTTCATGCTTCCAGGGGCTCGGGAAGTTAATTAAATACCATTTGGAGGCATTTAATGTTCGAGCAAAAACGGCTGATTTTCGACAAAAGAGATAACACCCCCCCATTACGTCATGCTTCAGAAATGTGGAAAATGGTCCGTTTTCAAATGTTTTATTTTTGAACGTCAGTTCACATTTGTAGGTGGATCATCAGTGTTAGAGCTAAAATTAGCATGTTTAAAGTGATTTTCATGCTTCCAGGGGCCCAAAACACAAGATTTATGGAATGGTTAAAAGTGCATGAAAATGGCCAATTTACTCACTCTGAGTTCTCAAAAAGGGTTTCTTCACCCCGGGAAGTTAATTAAATACCATTTGGAGGCATTTAATGTTCGAGCAAAAACGGCTGATTTTCGACAAAAGAGATAACACTCCCCCATTACGTCATGCTTCAGAAATGTGGAAAATGGTCCGTTTTCAAATGTTTTATTTTTGAACGTCAGTTCACATTTGTAGGTGGATCATCAGTGTTAGAGCTAAAATTAGCATGTTTAAAGTGATTTTCATGCTTCTAGGGGCTCGGGAAGTTAATTAAATACCATTTGGAGGCATTTAATGTTCGAGCAAAAACGAATGATTTTCGACAAAAGAGATAACACCCCCATTACGTCATGCTTCAGAAATGTGGAAAATGGTCCGTTTTCAAATGTTTTATTTTTGAACGTCAGTTCACATTTGTAGGTGGATCATCAGTGTTAGAGCTAAAATTAGCATGTTTAAATTGATTTTAATGCTTCCAGGGGCTCGGGAAGTTAATTAAATACCATTTGGAGGCATTTAATGTTAGAGCAAAAACGGCTGATTTTCGACAAAAGAGATAACACCCCCCCATTACGTCATGCTTCAGAAATGTGGAAAATGGTCCGTTTTCAAATGTTTTATTTTTGAACGTCAGTTCACATTTGTAGGTGGATCATCAGTGTTAGAGCTAAAATTAGCATGTTTAAAGTGATTTTCATGCTTCCAGGGGCTCGGGAAGTTAATTAAATACCATTTGGAGGCATTTAATGTTCGAGCAAAAACGGCTGATTTTCCACAAAAGAGATAACACCCCCCATTACGTCATGCTTCAGAAATGTGGAAAATGGTCCGTTTTCAAATGTTTTATTTTTGAACGTCAGTTCACATTTGTAGGTGGATCATCAGTGTTAGAGCTAAAATTAGCATGTTTAAAGTGATTTTCATGCTTCCAGGGGCCCAAAACACAAGATTTATGGAATGGTTAAAAGTGCATGAAAATGGCCAATTTACTCACTCTGAGTTCTCAAAAAGGGTTTCTTCACCCCGGGAAGTTAATTAAATACCATTTGGAGGCATTTAATGTTAGAGCAAAAACGGCTGATTTTCGACAAAAGAGATAACACCCCCACATTACATCATGCTTCAGAAATGTGGAAAATGGTCCGTTTTCAAATGTTTTATTTTTGAACGTCAGTTCACATTTGCAGGTGGATCATCAGTGTTAGAGCTAATATTAGCATGTTTAAATTGATTTTCATGCTTCCAGGGGCCCAAAACACAAGATTTATGGAATGGTTAAAAGTGCATGAAAATGGCCAATTTACTCACTCTGAGTTCTCAAAAAGGGTTTCTTCACCCCGGGAAGTTAATTAAATACCATTTGGAGGCATTTAATGTTCGAGCAAAAACGGCTGATTTTCGACAAAAGAGATAACACCCCCCCATTACGTCATGCTTCAGAAATGTGGAAAATGGTCCGTTTTCAAATGTTTTATTTTTGAACGTCAGTTCACATTTGTAGGTGGATCATCAGTGTTAGAGCTAAAATTAGCATGTTTAAAGTGATTTTCATGCTTCCAGGGGCCCAAAACACAAGATTTATGGAATGGTTAAAAGTGCATGAAAATGGCCAATTTACTCACTCTGAGTTCTCAAAAAGGGTTTCTTCACCCCGGGAAGTTAATTAAATACCATTTGGAGGCATTTAATGTTCGAGCAAAAACGGCTGATTTTCGACAAAAGAGATAACACCCCCCCATTACGTCATGCTTCAGAAATGAAAATGGTCCGTTTTCAAATGTTTTATTTTTGAACGTCAGTTCACATTTGTAGGTGGATCATCAGTGTTAGAGCTAAAATTAGCATGTTGAAAGTGATTTTCATGCTTCCAGGGGCTCGGGAAGTGAAATAAATACCATTTGGAGGCATTTAATGTTCGAGCAAAAACGGCTGATTTTCGACAAAAGAGATAACACCCCCCCCCATTAAGTCATGCTTCAGAAATGTGGAAAATGGTCCGTTTTCAAATGTTTTATTTTTGAACGTCAGTTCACATTTGTAGGTGGATCATCAGTGTTAGAGCTAAAATTAGCATGTTTAAAGTGATTTTCATGCTTCCAGGGGCTCGGGAAGATAATTAAATACCATTTGGAGGCATTTAATGTTCGAGCAAAAACGGCTGATTTTCGACAAAAGAGATAACACCCCCCCATTACGTCATGCTTCAGAAATGTGGAAAATGGTCCGTTTTCAAATGTTTTATTTTTGAACGTCAGTTCACATTTGTAGGTGGATCATCAGTGTTAGAGCTAAAATTAGCATGTTTAAAGTGATTTTCATGCTTCCAGGGGCCCAAAACACAAGATTTATGGAATGGTTAAAAGTGCATGAAAATGGCCAATTTACTCACTCTGAGTTCTCAAAAAGGGTTTCTTCACCCCGGGAAGTTAATTAAATACCATTTGGAGGCATTTAATGTTAGAGCAAAAACGGCTGATTTTCGACAAAAGAGATAACACCCCCCCATTACGTCATGCTTCAGAAATGTGGAAAATGGTCCGTTTTCAAATGTTTTATTTTTGAACGTCAGTTCACATTTGTAGGTGGATCATCAGTGTTAGAGCTAAAATTAGCATGTTTAAAGTGATTTTCATGCTTCCAGGGGCTCGGGAAGTTAATTAAATACCATTTGGAGGCATTTAATGTTTGAGCAAAAACGGCTGATTTTCGACAAAAGAGATAACACCCCCCATTACGTCATGCTTCAGAAATGTGGAAAATGGTCCGTTTTCAAATGTTTTATTTTTAAACGTCAGTTCACATTTGTAGGTGGATCATCAGTGTTAGAGCTAAAATTAGCATGTTTAAAGTGATTTTCATGCTTCCAGGGGCCCAAAACACAAGATTTATGGAATGGTTAAAAGTGCATGAAAATGGCCAATTTACTCACTCTGAGTTCTCAAAAAGGGTTTCTTCACCCCGGGAAGTTAATTAAATACCATTTGGAGGCATTTAATGTTCGAGCAAAAACGGCTGATTTTCGACAAAAGAGATAACACCCCCCCATTACGTCATGCTTCAGAAATGTGGAAAATGGTCCGTTTTCAAATGTTTTATTTTTGAACGTCAGTTCACATTTGTAGGTGGATCATCAGTGTTAGAGCTAAAATTAGCATGTTTAAAGTGATTTTCATGCTTCCAGGGGCTCGGGAAGTTAATTAAATACCATTTGGAGGCATTTAATGTTCGAGCAAAAACGGCTGATTTTCGACAAAAGAGATAACACCCCCCCATTATGTCATGCTTCAGAAATGTGGAAAATGGTCCGTTTTCAAATGTTTTATTTTTGAACGTCAGTTCACATTTGTAGGTGGATCATCAGTGTTAGAGCTAAAATTAGCATGTTTAAAGTGATTTTCATGCTTCCAGGGGCTCGGGAAGTTAATTAAATACCATTTGGAGGCATTTAATGTTCGAGCAAAAACGGCTGATTTTCGACAAAAGAGATAACACCCCCCCATTACGTCATGCTTCAGAAATGTGGAAAATGGTCCGTTTTCAAATGTTTTATTTTTGAACGTCAGTTCACATTTGTAGGTGGATCATCAGTGTTAGAGCTAAAATTAGCATGTTTAAAGTGATTTTCATGCTTCCAGGGGCCCAAAACACAAGATTTATGGAATGGTTAAAAGTGCATGAAAATGGCCAATTTACTCACTCTGAGTTCTCAAAAAGGGTTTCTTCACCCCGGGAAGTTAATTAAATACCATTTGGAGGCATTTAATGTTAGAGCAAAAACGGCTGATTTTCGACAAAAGAGATAACACCCCCCCATTACATCATGCTTCAGAAATGTGGAAAATGGTCAGTTTTCAAATGTTTTATTTTTGAACGTCAGTTCACATTTGCAGGTGGATCATCAGTGTTAGAGCTAAAATTAGCATGTTTAAAGTGATTTTCATGCTTCCAGGGGCCCAAAACACAAGATTTATGGAATGGTTAAAAGTGCATGAAAATGGCCAATTTACTCACTCTGAGTTCTCAAAAAGGGTTTCTTCACCCCGGGAAGTTAATTAAATACCATTTGGAGGCATTTAATGTTCGAGCAAAAACGGCTGATTTTCGACAAAAGAGATAACACCCCCCCATTACGTCATGCTTCAGAAATGTGGAAAATGGTCCGTTTTCAAATGTTTTATTTTTGAACGTCAGTTCACATTTGTAGGTGGATCATCAGTGTTAGAGCTAAAATTAGCATGTTTAAAGTGATTTTCATGCTTCCAGGGGCCCAAAACACAAGATTTATGGAATGGTTAAAAGTGCATGAAAATGGCCAATTTACTCACTCTGAGTTCTCAAAAAGGGTTTCTTCACCCCGGGAAGTTAATTAAATACCATTTGGAGGCATTTAATGTTCGAGCAAAAACGGCTGATTTTCGACAAAAGAGATAACACCCCCCCATTACGTCATGCTTCAGAAATGTGGAAAATGGTCCGTTTTCAAATGTTTTATTTTTGAACGTCAGTTCACATTTGTAGGTGGATCATCAGTGTTAGAGCTAAAATTAGCATGTTGAAAGTGATTTTCATGCTTCCAGGGGCTCGGGAAGTGAAATAAATACCATTTGGAGGCATTTAATGTTCGAGCAAAAACGGCTGATTTTCGACAAAAGAGATAACACCCCCCCCATTAAGTCATGCTTCAGAAATGTGGAAAATGGTCCGTTTTCAAATGTTTTATTTTTGAACGTCAGTTCACATTTGTAGGTGGATCATCAGTGTTAGAGCTAAAATTAGCATGTTTAAAGTGATTTTCATGCTTCCAGGGGCCCAAAACACAAGATTTATGGAATGGTTAAAAGTGCATGAAAATGGCCAATTTACTCACTCTGAGTTCTCAAAAAGGGTTTCTTCACCCCGGGAAGTTAATTAAATACCATTTGGAGGCATTTAATGTTAGAGCAAAAACGGCTGATTTTCGACAAAAGAGATAACACCCCCCCATTACGTCATGCTTCAGAAATGTGGAAAATGGTCCGTTTTCAAATGTTTTATTTTTGAACGTCAGTTCACATTTGTAGGTGGATCATCAGTGTTAGAGCTAAAATTAGCATGTTTAAAGTGATTTTCATGCTTCCAGGGGCTCGGGAAGTTAATTAAATACCATTTGGAGGCATTTAATGTTTTGAGCAAAAACGGCTGATTTTCGACAAAAGAGATAACACCCCCCATTACGTCATGCTTCAGAAATGTGGAAAATGGTCCGTTTTCAAATGTTTTATTTTTGAACGTCAGTTCACATTTGCAGGTGGATCATCAGTGTTAGAGCTAAAATTAGCATGTTTAAAGTGATTTTCATGCTTCCAGGGGCCCAAAACACAAGATTTATGGAATGGTTAAAAGTGCATGAAAATGGCCAATTTACTCACTCTGAGTTCTCAAAAAGGGTTTCTTCACCCCGGGAAGTTAATTAAATACCATTTGGAGGCATTTAATGTTCGAGCAAAAACGGCTGATTTTCGACAAAAGAGATAACACCCCCCCATTACGTCATGCTTCAGAAATGTGGAAAATGGTCCGTTTTCAAATGTTTTATTTTTGAACGTCAGTTCACATTTGTAGGTGGATCATCAGTGTTAGAGCTAAAATTAGCATGTTTAAAGTGATTTTCATGCTTCCAGGGGCCCAAAACACAAGATTTATGGAATGGTTAAAAGTGCATGAAAATGGCCAATTTACTCACTCTGAGTTCTCAAAAAGGGTTTCTTCACCCCGGGAAGTTAATTAAATACCATTTGGAGGCATTTAATGTTCGAGCAAAAACGGCTGATTTTCGACAAAAGAGATAACACCCCCCCATTACGTCATGCTTCAGAAATGTGGAAAATGGTCCGTTTTCAAATGTTTTATTTTTGAACGTCAGTTCACATTTGTAGGTGGATCATCAGTGTTAGAGCTCAAATTAGCATGTTGAAAGTGATTTTCATGCTTCCAGGGGCTCGGGAAGTGAAATAAATACCATTTGGAGGCATTTAATGTTCGAGCAAAAACGGCTGATTTTCGACAAAAGAGATAACACCCCCCCATTAAGTCATGCTTCAGAAATGTGGAAAATGGTCCGTTTTCAAATGTTTTATTTTTGAACGTCAGTTCACATTTGTAGGTGGATCATCAGTGTTAGAGCTAAAATTAGCATGTTTAAAGTGATTTTCATGCTTCCAGGGGCTCGGGAAGATAATTAAATACCATTTGGAGGCATTTAATGTTCGAGCAAAAACTGCTGATTTTCGACAAAAGAGATAACACCCCCCCATTACGTCATGCTTCAGAAATGTGGAAAATGGTCCGTTTTCAAATGTTTTATTTTTGAACGTCAGTTCACATTTGTAGGTGGATCATCAGTGTTAGAGCTAAAATTAGCATGTTTAAAGTGATTTTCATGCTTCCAGGGGCTCGGGAAGTTAATTAAATACCATTTGGAGGCATTTAATGTTCGAGCAAAAACGGCTGATTTTCGACAAAAGAGATAACACCCCCCCATTACGTCATGCTTCAGAAATGTGGAAAATGGTCCGTTTTCAAATGTTTTATTTTTGAACGTCAGTTCACATTTGTAGGTGGATCATCAGTGTTAGAGCTAAAATTAGCATGTTTAAAGTGATTTTCATGCTTCCAGGGGCCCAAAACACAAGATTTATGGAATGGTTAAAAGTGCATGAAAATGGCCAATTTACTCACTCTGAGTTCTCAAAAAGGGTTTCTTCACCCCGGGAAGTTAATTAAATACCATTTGGAGGCATTTAATGTTCGAGCAAAAACGGCTGATTTTCGACAAAAGAGATAACACTCCCCCATTACGTCATGCTTCAGAAATGTGGAAAATGGTCCGTTTTCAAATGTTTTATTTTTGAACGTCAGTTCACATTTGTAGGTGGATCATCAGTGTTAGAGCTAAAATTAGCATGTTTAAAGTGATTTTCATGCTTCCAGGGGCTCGGGAAGTTAATTAAATACCATTTGGAGGCATTTAATGTTCGAGCAAAAACGAATGATTTTCGACAAAAGAGATAACACCCCCATTACGTCATGCTTCAGAAATGTGGAAAATGGTCCGTTTTCAAATGTTTTATTTTTGAACGTCAGTTCACATTTATAGGTGGCTCATCAGTGTTAGAGCTAAAATTAGCATGTTTAAAGTGATTTTCATGCTTCCAGGGGCTCGGGAAGTTAATTAAATACCATTTGGAGGCATTTAATGTTAGAGCAAAAACGGCTGATTTTCGACAAAAGAGATAACACCCCCCCATTACGTCATGCTTCAGAAATGTGGAAAATGGTCCGTTTTCAAATGTTTTATTTTTGAACGTCAGTTCACATTTGTAGGTGGATCATCAGTGTTAGAGCTAAAATTAGCATGTTTAAAGTGATTTTCATGCTTCCAGGGGCTCGGGAAGTTAATTAAATACCATTTGGAGGCATTTAATGTTCGAGCAAAAACGGCTGATTTTCCACAAAAGAGATAACACCCCCCCATTACGTCATGCTTCAGAAATGTGGAAAATGGTCCGTTTTCAAATGTTTTATTTTTGAACGTCAGTTCACATTTGTAGGTGGATCATCAGTGTTAGAGCTAAAATTAGCATGTTTAAAGTGATTTTCATGCTTCCAGGGGCCCAAAACACAAGATTTATGGAATGGTTAAAAGTGCATGAAAATGGCCAATTTACTCACTCTGAGTTCTCAAAAAGGGTTTCTTCACCCCGGGAAGTTAATTAAATACCATTTGGAGGCATTTAATGTTAGAGCAAAAACGGCTGATTTTCGACAAAAGAGATAACACCCCCCCATTACATCATGCTTCAGAAATGTGGAAAATGGTCCGTTTTCAAATGTTTTATTTTTGAACGTCAGTTCACATTTGCAGGTGGATCATCAGTGTTAGAGCTAATATTAGCATGTTTAAATTGATTTTCATGCTTCCAGGGGCCCAAAACACAAGATTTATGGAATGGTTAAAAGTGCATGAAAATGGCCAATTTACTCACTCTGAGTTCTCAAAAAGGGTTTCTTCACCCCGGGAAGTTAATTAAATACCATTTGGAGGCATTTAATGTTCGAGCAAAAACGGCTGATTTTCGACAAAAGAGATAACACCCCCCCATTACGTCATGCTTCAGAAATGTGGAAAATGGTCCGTTTTCAAATGTTTTATTTTTGAACGTCAGTTCACATTTGTAGGTGGATCATCAGTGTTAGAGCTAAAATTAGCATGTTTAAAGTGATTTTCATGCTTCCAGGGGCCCAAAACACAAGATTTATGGAATGGTTAAAAGTGCATGAAAATGGCCAATTTACTCACTCTGAGTTCTCAAAAAGGGTTTCTTCACCCCGGGAAGTTAATTAAATACCATTTGGAGGCATTTAATGTTCGAGCAAAAACGGCTGATTTTCGACAAAAGAGATAACACCCCCCCATTACGTCATGCTTCAGAAATGTGGAAAATGGTCCGTTTTCAAATGTTTTATTTTTGAACGTCAGTTCACATTTGTAGGTGGATCATCAGTGTTAGAGCTAAAATTAGCATGTTGAAAGTGATTTTCATGCTTCCAGGGGCTCGGGAAGTGAAATAAATACCATTTGGAGGCATTTAATGTTCGAGCAAAAACGGCTGATTTTCGACAAAAGAGATAACACCCCCCCCATTAAGTCATGCTTCAGAAATGTGGAAAATGGTCCGTTTTCAAATGTTTTATTTTTGAACGTCAGTTCACATTTGTAGGTGGATCATCAGTGTTAGAGCTAAAATTAGCATGTTTAAAGTGATTTTCATGCTTCCAGGGGCTCGGGAAGATAATTAAATACCATTTGGAGGCATTTAATGTTCGAGCAAAAACGGCTGATTTTCGACAAAAGAGATAACACCCCCCCCATTACGTCATGCTTCAGAAATGTGGAAAATGGTCCGTTTTCAAATGTTTTATTTTTGAACGTCAGTTCACATTTGTAGGTGGATCATCAGTGTTAGAGCTAAAATTAGCATGTTTAAAGTGATTTTCATGCTTCCAGGGGCCCAAAACACAAGATTTATGGAATGGTTAAAAGTGCATGAAAATGGCCAATTTACTCACTCTGAGTTCTCAAAAAGGGTTTCTTCACCCCGGGAAGTTAATTAAATACCATTTGGAGGCATTTAATGTTAGAGCAAAAACGGCTGATTTTCGACAAAAGAGATAACACCCCCCCATTACGTCATGCTTCAGAAATGTGGAAAATGGTCCGTTTTCAAATGTTTTATTTTTGAACGTCAGTTCACATTTGTAGGTGGATCATCAGTGTTAGAGCTAAAATTAGCATGTTTAAAGTGATTTTCATGCTTCCAGGGGCTCGGGAAATTAATTAAATACCATTTGGAGGCATTTAATGTTTGAGCAAAAACGGCTGATTTTCGACAAAAGAGATAACACCCCCCATTACGTCATGCTTCAGAAATGTGGAAAATGGTCCGTTTTCAAATGTTTTATTTTTGAACGTCAGTTCACATTTGTAGGTGGATCATCAGTGTTAGAGCTAAAATTAGCATGTTTAAAGTGATTTTCATGCTTCCAGGGGCCCAAAACACAAGATTTATGGAATGGTTAAAAGTGCATGAAAATGGCCAATTTACTCACTCTGAGTTCTCAAAAAGGGTTTCTTCACCCCGGGAAGTTAATTAAATACCATTTGGAGGCATTTAATGTTCGAGCAAAAACGGCTGATTTTCGACAAAAGAGATAACACCCCCCCATTACGTCATGCTTCAGAAATGTGGAAAATGGTCCGTTTTCAAATGTTTTATTTTTGAACGTCAGTTCACATTTGTAGGTGGATCATCAGTGTTAGAGCTAAAATTAGCATGTTTAAAGTGATTTTCATGCTTCCAGGGGCTCGGGAAGTTAATTAAATACCATTTGGAGGCATTTAATGTTCGAGCAAAAACGGCTGATTTTCGACAAAAGAGATAACACCCCCCCATTATGTCATGCTTCAGAAATGTGGAAAATGGTCCGTTTTCAAATGTTTTATTTTTGAACGTCAGTTCACATTTGTAGGTGGATCATCAGTGTTAGAGCTAAAATTAGCATGTTTAAAGTGATTTTCATGCTTCCAGGGGCTCGGGAAGTTAATTAAATACCATTTGGAGGCATTTAATGTTCGAGCAAAAACGGCTGATTTTCGACAAAAGAGATAACACCCCCCCATTACGTCATGCTTCAGAAATGTGGAAAATGGTCCGTTTTCAAATGTTTTATTTTTGAACGTCAGTTCACATTTGTAGGTGGATCATCAGTGTTAGAGGTAAAATTAGCATGTTTAAACTGATTTTCATGCTTCCAAGGGCTCGGGAAGTTAATTAAATACAATTTGGAGGCATTTAATGTTCGAGCAAAAACGGCTGATTTTCGACAAAAGAGATAACACCCCCCCATTACGTCATGCTTCAGAAATGTGGAAAATGGTCCGTTTTCAAATGTTTTATTTTTGAACGTCAGTTCACATTTGTAGGTGGATCATCAGTGTTAGAGCTAAAATTAGCATGTTTAAAGTGATTTTCATGCTTCCAGGGGCTCGGGAAGTTAATTAAATACCATTTGGAGGCATTTAATGTTCGAGCAAAAACGGCTGATTTTCGACAAAAGAGATAACACCCCCCCATTACGTCATGCTTCAGAAATGTGGAAAATGGTCCGTTTTCAAATGTTTTATTTTTGAAAGTCAGTTCACATTTGTAGGTGGATCATCAGTGTTAGAGCTAAAATTAGCATGTTTAAAGTGATTTTCATGCTTCCAGGGGCTCGGGAAGTTAATTAAATACCATTTGGAGGCATTTAATGTTCGAGCAAAAACGGCTGATTTTCGACAAAAGAGATAACACCCCCCCATTACGTCATGCTTCAGAAATGTGGAAAATGGTCCGTTTTCAAATGTTTTATTTTTGAACGTCAGTTCACATTTGTAGGTGGATCATCAGTGTTAGAGCTAAAATTAGCATGTTTAAAGTGATTTTCATGCTTCCAGGGGCTCAGGAAGTTAATTAAATACCATTTGGAGGCATTTAATGTTCGAGCAAAAACGGCTGATTTTCGACAAAAGAGATAACACCCCCCCATTACGTCATGCTTCAGAAATGTGGAAAATGGTCCGTTTTCAAATGTTTTATTTTTGAACGTCAGTTCACATTTGTAGGTGGATCATCAGTGTTAGAGCTAAAATTAGCATGTTTAAAGTGATTTTCATGCTTCCAGGGGCCCAAAACACAAGATTTATGGAATGGTTAAAAGTGCATGAAAATGGCCAATTTACTCACTCTGAGTTCTCAAAAAGGGTTTCTTCACCCCGGGAAGTTAATTAAATACCATTTGGAGGCATTTAATGTTAGAGCAAAAACGGCTGATTTTCGACAAAAGAGATAACACCCCCCCATTACATCATGCTTCAGAAATGTGGAAAATGGTCAGTTTTCAAATGTTTTATTTTTGAACGTCAGTTCACATTTGCAGGTGGATCATCAGTGTTAGAGCTAAAATTAGCATGTTTAAAGTGATTTTCATGCTTCCAGGGGCCCAAAACACAAGATTTATGGAATGGTTAAAAGTGCATGAAAATGGCCAATTTACTCACTCTGAGTTCTCAAAAAGGGTTTCTTCACCCCGGGAAGTTAATTAAATACCATTTGGAGGCATTTAATGTTCGAGCAAAAACGGCTGATTTTCGACAAAAGAGATAACACCCCCCCATTACGTCATGCTTCAGAAATGTGGAAAATGGTCCGTTTTCAAATGTTTTATTTTTGAACGTCAGTTCACATTTGTAGGTGGATCATCAGTGTTAGAGCTAAAATTAGCATGTTTAAAGTGATTTTCATGCTTCCAGGGGCCCAAAACACAAGATTTATGGAATGGTTAAAAGTGCATGAAAATGGCCAATTTACTCAAGGGTTTCTTCACCCCGGGAAGTTAATTAAATACCATTTGGAGGCATTTAATGTTCGAGCAAAAACGGCTGATTTTCGACAAAAGAGATAACACCCCCCCATTACGTCATGCTTCAGAAATGTGGAAAATGGTCCGTTTTCAAATGTTTTATTTTTGAACGTCAGTTCACATTTGTAGGTGGATCATCAGTGTTAGAGCTAAAATTAGCATGTTGAAAGTGATTTTCATGCTTCCAGGGGCTCGGGAAGTGAAATAAATACCATTTGGAGGCATTTAATGTTCGAGCAAAAACGGCTGATTTTCGACAAAAGAGATAACACCCCCCCCATTAAGTCATGCTTCAGAAATGTGGAAAATGGTCCGTTTTCAAATGTTTTATTTTTGAACGTCAGTTCACATTTGTAGGTGGATCATCAGTGTTAGAGCTAAAATTAGCATGTTTAAAGTGATTTTCATGCTTCCAGGGGCTCGGGAAGATAATTAAATACCATTTGGAGGCATTTAATGTTCGAGCAAAAACGGCTGATTTTCGACAAAAGAGATAACACCCCCCCATTACGTCATGCTTCAGAAATGTGGAAAATGGTCCGTTTTCAAATGTTTTATTTTTGAACGTCAGTTCACATTTGTAGGTGGATCATCAGTGTTAGAGCTAAAATTAGCATGTTTAAAGTGATTTTCATGCTTCCAGGGGCCCAAAACACAAGATTTATGGAATGGTTAAAAGTGCATGAAAATGGCCAATTTACTCACTCTGAGTTCTCAAAAAGGGTTTCTTCACCCCGGGAAGTTAATTAAATACCATTTGGAGGCATTTAATGTTAGAGCAAAAACGGCTGATTTTCGACAAAAGAGATAACACCCCCCCATTACGTCATGCTTCAGAAATGTGGAAAATGGTCCGTTTTCAAATGTTTTATTTTTGAACGTCAGTTCACATTTGTAGGTGGATCATCAGTGTTAGAGCTAAAATTAGCATGTTTAAAGTGATTTTCATGCTTCCAGGGGCTCGGGAAGTTAATTAAATACCATTTGGAGGCATTTAATGTTTTGAGCAAAAACGGCTGATTTTCGACAACAGAGATAACACCCCCCATTACGTCATGCTTCAGAAATGTGGAAAATGGTCCGTTTTCAAATGTTTTATTTTTGAACGTCAGTTCACATTTGTAGGTGGATCATCAGTGTTAGAGCTAAAATTAGCATGTTTAAAGTGATTTTCATGCTTCCAGGGGCCCAAAACACAAGATTTATGGAATGGTTAAAAGTGCATGAAAATGGCCAATTTACTCACTCTGAGTTCTCAAAAAGGGTTTCTTCACCCCGGGAAGTTAATTAAATACCATTTGGAGGCATTTAATGTTCGAGCAAAAACGGCTGATTTTCGACAAAAGAGATAACACCCCCCCATTACGTCATGCTTCAGAAATGTGGAAAATGGTCCGTTTTCAAATGTTTTATTTTTGAACGTCAGTTCACATTTGTAGGTGGATCATCAGTGTTAGAGCTAAAATTAGCATGTTTAAAGTGATTTTCATGCTTCCAGGGGCTCGGGAAGTTAATTAAATACCATTTGGAGGCATTTAATGTTCGAGCAAAAACGGCTGATTTTCGACAAAAGAGATAACACCCCCCCATTATGTCATGCTTCAGAAATGTGGAAAATGGTCCGTTTTCAAATGTTTTATTTTTGAACGTCAGTTCACATTTGTAGGTGGATCATCAGTGTTAGAGCTAAAATTAGCATGTTTAAAGTGATTTTCATGCTTCCAGGGGCTCGGGAAGTTAATTAAATACCATTTGGAGGCATTTAATGTTCGAGCAAAAACGGCTGATTTTCGACAAAAGAGATAACACCCCCCCATTACGTCATGCTTCAGAAATGTGGAAAATGGTCCGTTTTCAAATGTTTTATTTTTGAACGTCAGTTCACATTTGTAGGTGGATCATCAGTGTTAGAGGTAAAATTAGCATGTTTAAAGTGATTTTCATGCTTCCAGGGGCTCGGGAAGTTAATTAAATACAATTTGGAGGCATTTAATGTTCGAGCAAAAACGGCTGATTTTCGACAAAAGAGATAACACCCCCCCATTACGTCATGCTTCAGAAATGTGGAAAATGGTCCGTTTTCAAATGTTTTATTTTTGAACGTCAGTTCACATTTGTAGGTGGATCATCAGTGTTAGAGCTAAAATTAGCATGTTTAAAGTGATTTTCATGCTTCCAGGGGCTCGGGAAGTTAATTAAATACCATTTGGAGGCATTTAATGTTCGAGCAAAAACGGCTGATTTTCGACAAAAGAGATAACACCCCCCCATTACGTCATGCTTCAGAAATGTGGAAAATGGTCCGTTTTCAAATGTTTTATTTTTGAACGTCAGTTCACATTTGTAGGTGGATCATCAGTGTTAGAGCTAAAATTAGCATGTTTAAAGTGATTTTCATGCTTCCAGGGGCTCGGGAAGTTAATTAAATACCATTTGGAGGCATTTAATGTTCGAGCAAAAACGGCTGATTTTCGACAAAAGAGATAACACCCCCCCATTACGTCATGCTTCAGAAATGTGGAAAATGGTCCGTTTTCAAATGTTTTATTTTTGAACGTCAGTTCACATTTGTAGGTGGATCATCAGTGTTAGAGCTAAAATTAGCATGTTTAAAGTGATTTTCATGCTTCCAGGGGCCCAAAACACAAGATTTATGGAATGGTTAAAAGTGCATGAAAATGGCCAATTTACTCACTCTGAGTTCTTAAAAAGGGTTTCTTTACCCCGGGAAGTTAATTAAATACCATTTGGAGGCATTTAATGTTCGAGCAAAAACGGCTGATTTTCGACAAAAGAGATAACACCCCCCCATTACGTCATGCTTCAGAAATGTGGAAAATGGTCCGTTTTCAAATGTTTTATTTTTGAACGTCAGTTCACATTTGTAGGTGGATCATCAGTGTTAGAGCTAAAATTAGCATGTTTAAAGTGATTTTCATGCTTCCAGGGGCTCGGGAAGTTAATTAAATACCATTTGGAGGCATTTAATGTTCGAGCAAAAACGGCTGATTTTCGACAAAAGAGATAACACCCCCCCATTACGTCATGCTTCAGAAATGTGGAAAATGGTCCGTTTTCAAATGTTTTATTTTTGAACGTCAGTTCACATTTGTAGGTGGATCATCAGTGTTAGAGCTAAAATTAGCATGTTTAAAGTGATTTTCATGCTTCCAGGGGCTCAGGAAGTTAATTAAATACCATTTGGAGGCATTTAATGTTCGAGCAAAAACGGCTGATTTTCGACAAAAGAGATAACACCCCCCCATTACGTCATGCTTCAGAAATGTGGAAAATGGTCCGTTTTCAAATGTTTTATTTTTGAACGTCAGTTCACATTTGTAGGTGGATCATCAGTGTTAGAGCTAAAATTAGCATGTTTAAAGTGATTTTCATGCTTCCAGGGGCCCAAAACACAAGATTTATGGAATGGTTAAAAGTGCATGAAAATGGCCAATTTACTCACTCTGAGTTCTCAAAAAGGGTTTCTTCACCCCGGGAAGTTAATTAAATACCATTTGGAGGCATTTAATGTTAGAGCAAAAACGGCTGATTTTCGACAAAAGAGATAACACCCCCCCATTACATCATGCTTCAGAAATGTGGAAAATGGTCCGTTTTCAAATGTTTTATTTTTGAACGTCAGTTCACATTTGCAGGTGGATCATCAGTGTTAGAGCTAAAATTAGCATGTTTAAAGTGATTTTCATGCTTCCAGGGGCCCAAAACACAAGATTTATGGAATGGTTAAAAGTGCATGAAAATGGCCAATTTACTCACTCTGAGTTCTCAAAAAGGGTTTCTTCACCCCGGGAAGTTAATTAAATACCATTTGGAGGCATTTAATGTTCGAGCAAAAACGGCTGATTTTCGACAAAAGAGATAACACCCCCCCATTACGTCATGCTTCAGAAATGTGGAAAATGGTCCGTTTTCAAATGTTTTATTTTTGAACGTCAGTTCACATTTGTAGGTGGATCATCAGTGTTAGAGCTAAAATTAGCATGTTGAAAGTGATTTTCATGCTTCCAGGGGCTCGGGAAGTGAAATAAATACCATTTGGAGGCATTTAATGTTCGAGCAAAAACGGCTGATTTTCGACAAAAGAGATAACACCCCCCCCATTAAGTCATGCTTCAGAAATGTGGAAAATGGTCCGTTTTCAAATGTTTTATTTTTGAACGTCAGTTCACATTTGTAGGTGGATCATCAGTGTTAGAGCTAAAATTAGCATGTTTAAAGTGATTTTCATGCTTCCAGGGGCTCGGGAAGATAATTAAATACCATTTGGAGGCATTTAATGTTCGAGCAAAAACGGCTGATTTTCGACAAAAGAGATAACACCCCCCCATTACGTCATGCTTCAGAAATGTGGAAAATGGTCCGTTTTCAAATGTTTTATTTTTGAACGTCAGTTCACATTTGTAGGTGGATCATCAGTGTTAGAGCTAAAATTAGCATGTTTAAAGTGATTTTCATGCTTCCAGGGGCCCAAAACACAAGATTTATGGAATGGTTAAAAGTGCATGAAAATGGCCAATTTACTCACTCTGAGTTCTCAAAAAGGGTTTCTTCACCCCGGGAAGTTAATTAAATACCATTTGGAGGCATTTAATGTTAGAGCAAAAACGGCTGATTTTCGACAAAAGAGATAACACCCCCCCATTACGTCATGCTTCAGAAATGTGGAAAATGGTCCGTTTTCAAATGTTTTATTTTTGAACGTCAGTTCACATTTGTAGGTGGATCATCAGTGTTAGAGCTAAAATTAGCATGTTTAAAGTGATTTTCATGCTTCCAGGGGCTCGGGAAGTTAATTAAATACCATTTGGAGGCATTTAATGTTTGAGCAAAAACGGCTGATTTTCGACAAAAGAGATAACACCCCCCATTACGTCATGCTTCAGAAATGTGGAAAATGGTCCGTTTTCAAATGTTTTATTTTTGAACGTCAGTTCACATTTGTAGGTGGATCATCAGTGTTAGAGCTAAAATTAGCATGTTTAAAGTGATTTTCATGCTTCCAGGGGCCCAAAACACAAGATTTATGGAATGGTTAAAAGTGCATGAAAATGGCCAATTTACTCACTCTGAGTTCTCAAAAAGGGTTTCTTCACCCCGGGAAGTTAATTAAATACCATTTGGAGGCATTTAATGTTCGAGCAAAAACGGCTGATTTTCGACAAAAGAGATAACACCCCCCCATTACGTCATGCTTCAGAAATGTGGAAAATGGTCCGTTTTCAAATGTTTTATTTTTGAACGTCAGTTCACATTTGTAGGTGGATCATCAGTGTTAGAGCTAAAATTAGCATGTTTAAAGTGATTTTCATGCTTCCAGGGGCTCGGGAAGTTAATTAAATACCATTTGGAGGCATTTAATGTTCGAGCAAAAACGGCTGATTTTCGACAAAAGAGATAACACCCCCCCATTATGTCATGCTTCAGAAATGTGGAAAATGGTCCGTTTTCAAATGTTTTATTTTTGAACGTCAGTTCACATTTGTAGGTGGATCATCAGTGTTAGAGCTAAAATTAGCATGTTTAAAGTGATTTTCATGCTTCCAGGGGCTCGGGAAGTTAATTAAATACCATTTGGAGGCATTTAATGTTCGAGCAAAAACGGCTGATTTTCGACAAAAGAGATAACACCCCCCCATTACGTCATGCTTCAGAAATGTGGAAAATGGTCCGTTTTCAAATGTTTTATTTTTGAACGTCAGTTCACATTTGTAGGTGGATCATCAGTGTTAGAGGTAAAATTAGCATGTTTAAAGTGATTTTCATGCTTCCAGGGGCTCGGGAAGTTAATTAAATACAATTTGGAGGCATTTAATGTTCGAGCAAAAACGGCTGATTTTCGACAAAAGAGATAACACCCCCCCATTACGTCATGCTTCAGAAATGTGGAAAATGGTCCGTTTTCAAATGTTTTATTTTTGAACGTCAGTTCACATTTGTAGGTGGATCATCAGTGTTAGAGCTAAAATTAGCATGTTTAAAGTGATTTTCATGCTTCCAGGGGCTCGGGAAGTTAATTAAATACCATTTGGAGGCATTTAATGTTCGAGCAAAAACGGCTGATTTTCGACAAAAGAGATAACACCCCCCCCATTACGTCATGCTTCAGAAATGTGGAAAATGGTCTGTTTTCAAATGTTTTATTTTTGAACGTCAGTTCACATTTGTAGGTGGATCATCAGTGTCAGAGCTAAAATTAGCATGTTTAAAGTGATTTTCATGCTTCCAGGGGCTCGGGAAGTTAATTAAATACCATTTGGAGGCATTTAATGTTCGAGCAAAAACGGCTGATTTTCGACAAAAGAGATAACACCCCCCCATTACGTCATGCTTCAGAAATGTGGAAAATGGTCCGTTTTCAAATGTTTTATTTTTGAACGTCAGTTCACATTTGTAGGTGGATCATCAGTGTTAGAGCTAAAATTAGCATTTTAAAGTGATTTTCATGCTTCCAGGGGCCCAAAACACAAGATTTATGGAATGGTTAAAAGTGCATGAAAATGGCCAATTTACTCACTCTGAGTTCTTAAAAAGGGTTTCTTTACCCCGGGAAGTTAATTAAATACCATTTGGAGGCATTTAATGTTCGAGCAAAAACGGCAGATTTTCGACAAAAGAGATAACACCCCCCCATTACGTCATGCTTCAGAAATGTGGAAAATGGTCCGTTTTCAAATGTTTTATTTTTGAACGTCAGTTCACATTTGTAGGTGGATCATCAGTGTTAGAGCTAAAATTAGCATGTTTAAAGTGATTTTCATGCTTCCAGGGGCTCGGAAAGTTAATTAAATACCATTTGGAGGCATTTAATGTTCGAGCAAAAACGGCTGATTTTCGACAAAAGAGATAACACCCCCCCATTACGTCATGCTTCAGAAATGTGGAAAATGGTCCGTTTTCAAATGTTTTATTTTTGAACGTCAGTTCACATTTGTAGGTGGATCATCAGTGTTAGAGCTAAAATTAGCATGTTTAAAGTGATTTTCATGCTTCCAGGGGCTCAGGAAGTTAATTAAATACCATTTGGAGGCATTTAATGTTCGAGCAAAAACGGCTGATTTTCGACAAAAGAGATAACACCCCCCCATTACGTCATGCTTCAGAAATGTGGAAAATGGTCCGTTTTCAAATGTTTTATTTTTGAACGTCAGTTCACATTTGTAGGTGGATCATCAGTGTTAGAGCTAAAATTAGCATGTTTAAAGTGATTTTCATGCTTCCAGGGGCTCGGGAAGTTAATTAAATACCATTTGGAGGCATTTAATGTTCGAGCAAAAACGGCTGATTTTCGACAAAAGAGATAACACCCCCCCATTACGTCATGCTTCAGAAATGTGGAAAATGGTCCGTTTTCAAATGTTTTATTTTTGAACGTCAGTTCACATTTGTAGGTGGATCATCAGTGTTAGAGCTAAAATTAGCATGTTTAAAGTGATTTTCATGCTTCCAGGGGCTCGGGAAGTTAATTAAATACCATTTGGAGGCATTTAATGTTCGAGCAAAAACGGCTGATTTTCGACAAAAGAGATAACACCCCCCCATTACGTCATGCTTCAGAAATGTGGAAAATGGTCCGTTTTCAAATGTTTTATTTTTGAACGTCAGTTCACATTTGTAGGTGGATCATCAGTGTTAGAGCTAAAATTAGCATGTTTAAAGTGATTTTCATGCTTCCAGGGGCTCGGGAAGTTAATTAAATACCATTTGGAGCCATTTAATGTTCGAGCAAAAACGGCTGATTTTCGACAAAAGAGATAACACCCCCCCATTACGTCATGCTTCAGAAATGTGGAAAATGGTCCGTTTTCAAATGTTTTATTTTTGAACGTCAGTTCACATTTGTAGGTGGATCATCAGTGTTAGAGCTAAAATTAGCATGTTTAAAGTGATTTTCATGCTTCCAGGGGCTCGGGAAGTTAATTAAATACCATTTGGAGGCATTTAATGTTCGAGCAAAAACGGCTGATTTTCGACAAAAGAGATAACACCCCCCCATTACGTCATGCTTCAGAAATGTGGAAAATGGTCCGTTTTCAAATGTTTTATTTTTGAACGTCAGTTCACATTTGTAGGTGGATCATCAGTGTTAGAGCTAAAATTAGCATGTTTAAAGTGATTTTCATGCTTCCAGGGGCTCGGGAAGTTAATTAAATACCATTTGGAGGCATTTAATGTTCGAGCAAAAACGGCTGATTTTCGACAAAAGAGATAACACCCCCCCATTACGTCATGCTTCAGAAATGTGGAAAATGGTCCGTTTTCAAATGTTTTATTTTTGAACGTCAGTTCACATTTGTAGGTGGATCATCAGTGTTAGAGCTCAAATTAGCATGTTTAAAGTGATTTTCATGCTTCCAGGGGCTCGGGAAGTTAATTAAATACCATTTGGAGGCATTTAATGTTCGAGCAAAAACGGCTGATTTTCGACAAAAGAGATAACACCCCCCCATTACGTCATGCTTCAGAAATGTGGAAAATGGTCTGTTTTCAAATGTTTTATTTTTGAACGTCAGTTCACATTTGTAGGTGGATCATCAGTGTTAGAGCTAAAATTAGCATGTTTAAAGTGATTTTCATGCTTCCAGGGGCTCGGGAAGTTAATTAAATACCATTTGGAGGCATTTAATGTTCGAGCAAAAACGGCTGATTTTCGACAAAAGAGATAACACCCCCCCCATTACGTCATGCTTCAGAAATGTGGAAAATGGTCCGTTTTCAAATGTTTTATTTTTGAACGTCAGTTCACATTTGTAGGTGGATCATCAGTGTTAGAGCTAAAATTAGCATGTTTAAAGTGATTTTCATGCTTCCAGGGGCTCGGGAAATTAATTAAATACCATTTGGAGGCATTTAATGTTTGAGCAAAAACGGCTGATTTTCGACAAAAGAGATAACACCCCCCATTACGTCATGCTTCAGAAATGTGGAAAATGGTCCGTTTTCAAATGTTTTATTTTTGAACGTCAGTTCACATTTGTAGGTGGATCATCAGTGTTAGAGCTAAAATTAGCATGTTTAAAGTGATTTTCATGCTTCCAGGGGCCCAAAACACAAGATTTATGGAATGGTTAAAAGTGCATGAAAATGGCCAATTTACTCACTCTGAGTTCTCAAAAAGGGTTTCTTCACCCCGGGAAGTTAATTAAATACCATTTGGAGGCATTTAATGTTCGAGCAAAAACGGCTGATTTTCGACAAAAGAGATAACACCCCCCCATTACGTCATGCTTCAGAAATGTGGAAAATGGTCCGTTTTCAAATGTTTTATTTTTGAACGTCAGTTCACATTTGTAGGTGGATCATCAGTGTTAGAGCTAAAATTAGCATGTTTAAAGTGATTTTCATGCTTCCAGGGGCTCGGGAAGTTAATTAAATACCATTTGGAGGCATTTAATGTTCGAGCAAAAACGGCTGATTTTCGACAAAAGAGATAACACCCCCCCATTATGTCATGCTTCAGAAATGTGGAAAATGGTCCGTTTTCAAATGTTTTATTTTTGAACGTCAGTTCACATTTGTAGGTGGATCATCAGTGTTAGAGCTAAAATTAGCATGTTTAAAGTGATTTTCATGCTTCCAGGGGCTCGGGAAGTTAATTAAATACCATTTGGAGGCATTTAATGTTCGAGCAAAAACGGCTGATTTTCGACAAAAGAGATAACACCCCCCCATTACGTCATGCTTCAGAAATGTGGAAAATGGTCCGTTTTCAAATGTTTTATTTTTGAACGTCAGTTCACATTTGTAGGTGGATCATCAGTGTTAGAGGTAAAATTAGCATGTTTAAACTGATTTTCATGCTTCCAAGGGCTCGGGAAGTTAATTAAATACAATTTGGAGGCATTTAATGTTCGAGCAAAAACGGCTGATTTTCGACAAAAGAGATAACACCCCCCCATTACGTCATGCTTCAGAAATGTGGAAAATGGTCCGTTTTCAAATGTTTTATTTTTGAACGTCAGTTCACATTTGTAGGTGGATCATCAGTGTTAGAGCTAAAATTAGCATGTTTAAAGTGATTTTCATGCTTCCAGGGGCTCGGGAAGTTAATTAAATACCATTTGGAGGCATTTAATGTTCGAGCAAAAACGGCTGATTTTCGACAAAAGAGATAACACCCCCCCATTACGTCATGCTTCAGAAATGTGGAAAATGGTCCGTTTTCAAATGTTTTATTTTTGAAAGTCAGTTCACATTTGTAGGTGGATCATCAGTGTTAGAGCTAAAATTAGCATGTTTAAAGTGATTTTCATGCTTCCAGGGGCTCGGGAAGTTAATTAAATACCATTTGGAGGCATTTAATGTTCGAGCAAAAACGGCTGATTTTCGACAAAAGAGATAACACCCCCCCATTACGTCATGCTTCAGAAATGTGGAAAATGGTCCGTTTTCAAATGTTTTATTTTTGAACGTCAGTTCACATTTGTAGGTGGATCATCAGTGTTAGAGCTAAAATTAGCATGTTTAAAGTGATTTTCATGCTTCCAGGGGCCCAAAACACAAGATTTATGGAATGGTTAAAAGTGCATGAAAATGGCCAATTTACTCACTCTGAGTTCTTAAAAAGGGTTTCTTTACCCCGGGAAGTTAATTAAATACCATTTGGAGGCATTTAATGTTCGAGCAAAAACGGCTGATTTTCGACAAAAGAGATAACACCCCCCCATTACGTCATGCTTCAGAAATGTGGAAAATGGTCCGTTTTCAAATGTTTTATTTTTGAACGTCAGTTCACATTTGTAGGTGGATCATCAGTGTTAGAGCTAAAATTAGCATGTTTAAAGTGATTTTCATGCTTCCAGGGGCTCGGGAAGTTAATTAAATACCATTTGGAGGCATTTAATGTTCGAGCAAAAACGGCTGATTTTCGACAAAAGAGATAACACCCCCCCATTATGTCATGCTTCAGAAATGTGGAAAATGGTCCGTTTTCAAATGTTTTATTTTTGAACGTCAGTTCACATTTGTAGGTGGATCATCAGTGTTAGAGCTAAAATTAGCATGTTTAAAGTGATTTTCATGCTTCCAGGGGCTCGGGAAGTTAATTAAATACCATTTGGAGGCATTTAATGTTCGAGCAAAAACGGCTGATTTTCGACAAAAGAGATAACACCCCCCCATTACGTCATGCTTCAGAAATGTGGAAAATGGTCCGTTTTCAAATGTTTTATTTTTGAACGTCAGTTCACATTTGTAGATGGATCATCAGTGTTAGAGGTAAAATTAGCATGTTTAAACTGATTTTCATGCTTCCAAGGGCTCGGGAAGTTAATTAAATACAATTTGGAGGCATTTAATGTTCGAGCAAAAACGGCTGATTTTCGACAAAAGAGATAACACCCCCCCATTACGTCATGCTTCAGAAATGTGGAAAATGGTCCGTTTTCAAATGTTTTATTTTTGAACGTCAGTTCACATTTGTAGGTGGATCATCAGTGTTAGAGCTAAAATTAGCATGTTTAAAGTGATTTTCATGCTTCCAGGGGCTCGGGAAGTTAATTAAATACCATTTGGAGGCATTTAATGTTCGAGCAAAAACGGCTGATTTTCGACAAAAGAGATAACACCCCCCCATTACGTCATGCTTCAGAAATGTGGAAAATGGTCCGTTTTCAAATGTTTTATTTTTGAAAGTCAGTTCACATTTGTAGGTGGATCATCAGTGTTAGAGCTAAAATTAGCATGTTTAAAGTGATTTTCATGCTTCCAGGGGCTCGGGAAGTTAATTAAATACCATTTGGAGGCATTTAATGTTCGAGCAAAAACGGCTGATTTTCGACAAAAGAGATAACACCCCCCCATTACGTCATGCTTCAGAAATGTGGAAAATGGTCCGTTTTCAAATGTTTTATTTTTGAACGTCAGTTCACATTTGTAGGTGGATCATCAGTGTTAGAGCTAAAATTAGCATGTTTAAAGTGATTTTCATGCTTCCAGGGGCTCAGGAAGTTAATTAAATACCATTTGGAGGCATTTAATGTTCGAGCAAAAACGGCTGATTTTCGACAAAAGAGATAACACCCCCCCATTACGTCATGCTTCAGAAATGTGGAAAATGGTCCGTTTTCAAATGTTTTATTTTTGAACGTCAGTTCACATTTGTAGGTGGATCATCAGTGTTAGAGCTAAAATTAGCATGTTTAAAGTGATTTTCATGCTTCCAGGGGCCCAAAACACAAGATTTATGGAATGGTTAAAAGTGCATGAAAATGGCCAATTTACTCACTCTGAGTTCTCAAAAAGGGTTTCTTCACCCCGGGAAGTTAATTAAATACCATTTGGAGGCATTTAATGTTAGAGCAAAAACGGCTGATTTTCGACAAAAGAGATAACACCCCCCCATTACGTCATGCTTCAGAAATGTGGAAAATGGTCAGTTTTCAAATGTTTTATTTTTGAACGTCAGTTCACATTTGCAGGTGGATCATCAGTGTTAGAGCTAAAATTAGCATGTTTAAAGTGATTTTCATGCTTCCAGGGGCCCAAAACACAAGATTTATGGAATGGTTAAAAGTGCATGAAAATGGCCAATTTACTCACTCTGAGTTCTCAAAAAGGGTTTCTTCACCCCGGGAAGTTAATTAAATACCATTTGGAGGCATTTAATGTTCGAGCAAAAACGGCTGATTTTCGACAAAAGAGATAACACCCCCCCATTACGTCATGCTTCAGAAATGTGGAAAATGGTCCGTTTTCAAATGTTTTATTTTTGAACGTCAGTTCACATTTGTAGGTGGATCATCAGTGTTAGAGCTAAAATTAGCATGTTTAAAGTGATTTTCATGCTTCCAGGGGCCCAAAACACAAGATTTATGGAATGGTTAAAAGTGCATGAAAATGGCCAATTTACTCAAGGGTTTCTTCACCCCGGGAAGTTAATTAAATACCATTTGGAGGCATTTAATGTTCGAGCAAAAACGGCTGATTTTCGACAAAAGAGATAACACCCCCCATTACGTCATGCTTCAGAAATGTGGAAAATGGTCCGTTTTCAAATGTTTTATTTTTGAACGTCAGTTCACATTTGTAGGTGGATCATCAGTGTTAGAGCTAAAATTAGCATGTTGAAAGTGATTTTCATGCTTCCAGGGGCTCGGGAAGTGAAATAAATACCATTTGGAGGCATTTAATGTTCGAGCAAAAACGGCTGATTTTCGACAAAAGAGATAACACCCCCCCCATTAAGTCATGCTTCAGAAATGTGGAAAATGGTCCGTTTTCAAATGTTTTATTTTTGAACGTCAGTTCACATTTGTAGGTGGATCATCAGTGTTAGAGCTAAAATTAGCATGTTTAAAGTGATTTTCATGCTTCCAGGGGCTCGGGAAGATAATTAAATACCATTTGGAGGCATTTAATGTTCGAGCAAAAACGGCTGATTTTCGACAAAAGAGATAACACCCCCCCATTACGTCATGCTTCAGAAATGTGGAAAATGGTCCGTTTTCAAATGTTTTATTTTTGAACGTCAGTTCACATTTGTAGGTGGATCATCAGTGTTAGAGCTAAAATTAGCATGTTTAAAGTGATTTTCATGCTTCCAGGGGCCCAAAACACAAGATTTATGGAATGGTTAAAAGTGCATGAAAATGGCCAATTTACTCACTCTGAGTTCTCAAAAAGGGTTTCTTCACCCCGGGAAGTTAATTAAATACCATTTGGAGGCATTTAATGTTAGAGCAAAAACGGCTGATTTTCGACAAAAGAGATAACACCCCCCCATTACGTCATGCTTCAGAAATGTGGAAAATGGTCCGTTTTCAAATGTTTTATTTTTGAACGTCAGTTCACATTTGTAGGTGGATCATCAGTGTTAGAGCTAAAATTAGCATGTTTAAAGTGATTTTCATGCTTCCAGGGGCTCGGGAAGTTAATTAAATACCATTTGGAGGCATTTAATGTTTGAGCAAAAACGGCTGATTTTCGACAAAAGAGATAACACCCCCCATTACGTCATGCTTCAGAAATGTGGAAAATGGTCCGTTTTCAAATGTTTTATTTTTGAACGTCAGTTCACATTTGTAGGTGGATCATCAGTGTTAGAGCTAAAATTAGCATGTTTAAAGTGATTTTCATGCTTCCAGGGGCCCAAAACACAAGATTTATGGAATGGTTAAAAGTGCATGAAAATGGCCAATTTACTCACTCTGAGTTCTCAAAAAGGGTTTCTTCACCCCGGGAAGTTAATTAAATACCATTTGGAGGCATTTAATGTTCGAGCAAAAACGGCTGATTTTCGACAAAAGAGATAACACCCCCCCATTACGTCATGCTTCAGAAATGTGGAAAATGGTCCGTTTTCAAATGTTTTATTTTTGAACGTCAGTTCACATTTGTAGGTGGATCATCAGTGTTAGAGCTAAAATTAGCATGTTTAAAGTGATTTTCATGCTTCCAGGGGCTCGGGAAGTTAATTAAATACCATTTGGAGGCATTTAATGTTCGAGCAAAAACGGCTGATTTTCGACAAAAGAGATAACACCCCCCCATTATGTCATGCTTCAGAAATGTGGAAAATGGTCCGTTTTCAAATGTTTTATTTTTGAACGTCAGTTCACATTTGTAGGTGGATCATCAGTGTTAGAGCTAAAATTAGCATGTTTAAAGTGATTTTCATGCTTCCAGGGGCTCGGGAAGTTAATTAAATACCATTTGGAGGCATTTAATGTTCGAGCAAAAACGGCTGATTTTCGACAAAAGAGATAACACCCCCCCATTACGTCATGCTTCAGAAATGTGGAAAATGGTCCGTTTTCAAATGTTTTATTTTTGAACGTCAGTTCACATTTGTAGGTGGATCATCAGTGTTAGAGGTAAAATTAGCATGTTTAAAGTGATTTTCATGCTTCCAGGGGCTCGGGAAGTTAATTAAATACAATTTGGAGGCATTTAATGTTCGAGCAAAAACGGCTGATTTTCGACAAAAGAGATAACACCCCCCCATTACGTCATGCTTCAGAAATGTGGAAAATGGTCCGTTTTCAAATGTTTTATTTTTGAACGTCAGTTCACATTTGTAGGTGGATCATCAGTGTTAGAGCTAAAATTAGCATGTTTAAAGTGATTTTCATGCTTCCAGGGGCTCGGGAAGTTAATTAAATACCATTTGGAGGCATTTAATGTTCGAGCAAAAACGGCTGATTTTCGACAAAAGAGATAACACCCCCCCCATTACGTCATGCTTCAGAAATGTGGAAAATGGTCTGTTTTCAAATGTTTTATTTTTGAACGTCAGTTCACATTTGTAGGTGGATCATCAGTGTCAGAGCTAAAATTAGCATGTTTAAAGTGATTTTCATGCTTCCAGGGGCTCGGGAAGTTAATTAAATACCATTTGGAGGCATTTAATGTTCGAGCAAAAACGGCTGATTTTCGACAAAAGAGATAACACCCCCCCATTACGTCATGCTTCAGAAATGTGGAAAATGGTCCGTTTTCAAATGTTTTATTTTTGAACGTCAGTTCACATTTGTAGGTGGATCATCAGTGTTAGAGCTAAAATTAGCATTTTAAAGTGATTTTCATGCTTCCAGGGGCCCAAAACACAAGATTTATGGAATGGTTAAAAGTGCATGAAAATGGCCAATTTACTCACTCTGAGTTCTTAAAAAGGGTTTCTTTACCCCGGGAAGTTAATTAAATACCATTTGGAGGCATTTAATGTTCGAGCAAAAACGGCAGATTTTCGACAAAAGAGATAACACCCCCCCATTACGTCATGCTTCAGAAATGTGGAAAATGGTCCGTTTTCAAATGTTTTATTTTTGAACGTCAGTTCACATTTGTAGGTGGATCATCAGTGTTAGAGCTAAAATTAGCATGTTTAAAGTGATTTTCATGCTTCCAGGGGCTCGGAAAGTTAATTAAATACCATTTGGAGGCATTTAATGTTCGAGCAAAAACGGCTGATTTTCGACAAAAGAGATAACACCCCCCCATTACGTCATGCTTCAGAAATGTGGAAAATGGTCCGTTTTCAAATGTTTTATTTTTGAACGTCAGTTCACATTTGTAGGTGGATCATCAGTGTTAGAGCTAAAATTAGCATGTTTAAAGTGATTTTCATGCTTCCAGGGGCCCAAAACACAAGATTTATGGAATGGTTAAAAGTGCATGAAAATGGCCAATTTACTCACTCTGAGTTCTCAAAAAGGGTTTCTTCACCCCGGGAAGTTAATTAAATACCATTTGGAGGCATTTAATGTTCGAGCAAAAACGGCTGATTTTCGACAAAAGAGATAACACCCCCCCATTACGTCATGCTTCAGAAATGTGGAAAATGGTCCGTTTTCAAATGTTTTATTTTTGAACGTCAGTTCACATTTGTAGGTGGATCATCAGTGTTAGAGCTAAAATTAGCATGTTTAAAGTGATTTTCATGCTTCCAGGGGCTCGGGAAGTTAATTAAATACCATTTGGAGGCATTTAATGTTCGAGCAAAAACGGCTGATTTTCGACAAAAGAGATAACACCCCCCCATTATGTCATGCTTCAGAAATGTGGAAAATGGTCCGTTTTCAAATGTTTTATTTTTGAACGTCAGTTCACATTTGTAGGTGGATCATCAGTGTTAGAGCTAAAATTAGCATGTTTAAAGTGATTTTCATGCTTCCAGGGGCTCGGGAAGTTAATTAAATACCATTTGGAGGCATTTAATGTTCGAGCAAAAACGGCTGATTTTCGACAAAAGAGATAACACCCCCCCATTACGTCATGCTTCAGAAATGTGGAAAATGGTCCGTTTTCAAATGTTTTATTTTTGAACGTCAGTTCACATTTGTAGGTGGATCATCAGTGTTAGAGGTAAAATTAGCATGTTTAAAGTGATTTTCATGCTTCCAGGGGCTCGGGAAGTTAATTAAATACAATTTGGAGGCATTTAATGTTCGAGCAAAAACGGCTGATTTTCGACAAAAGAGATAACACCCCCCCATTACGTCATGCTTCAGAAATGTGGAAAATGGTCCGTTTTCAAATGTTTTATTTTTGAACGTCAGTTCACATTTGTAGGTGGATCATCAGTGTTAGAGCTAAAATTAGCATGTTTAAAGTGATTTTCATGCTTCCAGGGGCTCGGGAAGTTAATTAAATACCATTTGGAGGCATTTAATGTTCGAGCAAAAACGGCTGATTTTCGACAAAAGAGATAACACCCCCCCCATTACGTCATGCTTCAGAAATGTGGAAAATGGTCTGTTTTCAAATGTTTTATTTTTGAACGTCAGTTCACATTTGTAGGTGGATCATCAGTGTCAGAGCTAAAATTAGCATGTTTAAAGTGATTTTCATGCTTCCAGGGGCTCGGGAAGTTAATTAAATACCATTTGGAGGCATTTAATGTTCGAGCAAAAACGGCTGATTTTCGACAAAAGAGATAACACCCCCCCATTACGTCATGCTTCAGAAATGTGGAAAATGGTCCGTTTTCAAATGTTTTATTTTTGAACGTCAGTTCACATTTGTAGGTGGATCATCAGTGTTAGAGCTAAAATTAGCATTTTAAAGTGATTTTCATGCTTCCAGGGGCCCAAAACACAAGATTTATGGAATGGTTAAAAGTGCATGAAAATGGCCAATTTACTCACTCTGAGTTCTTAAAAAGGGTTTCTTTACCCCGGGAAGTTAATTAAATACCATTTGGAGGCATTTAATGTTCGAGCAAAAACGGCAGATTTTCGACAAAAGAGATAACACCCCCCCATTACGTCATGCTTCAGAAATGTGGAAAATGGTCCGTTTTCAAATGTTTTATTTTTGAACGTCAGTTCACATTTGTAGGTGGATCATCAGTGTTAGAGCTAAAATTAGCATGTTTAAAGTGATTTTCATGCTTCCAGGGGCTCGGAAAGTTAATTAAATACCATTTGGAGGCATTTAATGTTCGAGCAAAAACGGCTGATTTTCGACAAAAGAGATAACACCCCCCCATTACGTCATGCTTCAGAAATGTGGAAAATGGTCCGTTTTCAAATGTTTTATTTTTGAACGTCAGTTCACATTTGTAGGTGGATCATCAGTGTTAGAGCTAAAATTAGCATGTTTAAAGTGATTTTCATGCTTCCAGGGGCTCAGGAAGTTAATTAAATACCATTTGGAGGCATTTAATGTTCGAGCAAAAACGGCTGATTTTCGACAAAAGAGATAACACCCCCCCATTACGTCATGCTTCAGAAATGTGGAAAATGGTCCGTTTTCAAATGTTTTATTTTTGAACGTCAGTTCACATTTGTAGGTGGATCATCAGTGTTAGAGCTAAAATTAGCATGTTTAAAGTGATTTTCATGCTTCCAGGGGCTCGGGAAGTTAATTAAATACCATTTGGAGGCATTTAATGTTCGAGCAAAAACGGCTGATTTTCGACAAAAGAGATAACACCCCCCCATTACGTCATGCTTCAGAAATGTGGAAAATGGTCCGTTTTCAAATGTTTTAGTTTTTGAACGTCAGTTCACATTTGTAGGTGGATCATCAGTGTTAGAGCTAAAATTAGCATGTTTAAAGTGATTTTCATGCTTCCAGGGGCTCGGGAAGTTAATTAAATACCATTTGGAGGCATTTAATGTTCGAGCAAAAACGGCTGATTTTCGACAAAAGAGATAACACCCCCCCATTACGTCATGCTTCAGAAATGTGGAAAATGGTCCGTTTTCAAATGTTTTATTTTTGAACGTCAGTTCACATTTGTAGGTGGATCATCAGTGTTAGAGCTAAAATTAGCATGTTTAAAGTGATTTTCATGCTTCCAGGGGCTCGGGAAGTTAATTAAATACCATTTGGAGGCATTTAATGTTCGAGCAAAAACGGCTGATTTTCGACAAAAGAGATAACACCCCCCCATTACGTCATGCTTCAGAAATGTGGAAAATGGTCCGTTTTCAAATGTTTTATTTTTGAACGTCAGTTCACATTTGTAGGTGGATCATCAGTGTTAGAGCTAAAATTAGCATGTTTAAAGTGATTTTCATGCTTCCAGGGGCTCGGGAAGTTAATTAAATACCATTTGGAGGCATTTAATGTTCGAGCAAAAACGGCTGATTTTCGACAAAAGAGATAACACCCCCCCATTACGTCATGCTTCAGAAATGTGGAAAATGGTCCGTTTTCAAATGTTTTATTTTTGAACGTCAGTTCACATTTGTAGGTGGATCATCAGTGTTAGAGCTAAAATTAGCATGTTTAAAGTGATTTTCATGCTTCCAGGGGCTCGGGAAGTTAATTAAATACCATTTGGAGGCATTTAATGTTCGAGCAAAAACGGCTGATTTTCGACAAAAGAGATAACACCCCCCCATTACGTCATGCTTCAGAAATGTGGAAAATGGTCCGTTTTCAAATGTTTTATTTTTGAACGTCAGTTCACATTTGTAGGTGGATCATCAGTGTTAGAGCTCAAATTAGCATGTTTAAAGTGATTTTCATGCTTCCAGGGGCTCGGGAAGTTAATTAAATACCATTTGGAGGCATTTAATGTTCGAGCAAAAACGGCTGATTTTCGACAAAAGAGATAACACCCCCCCATTACGTCATGCTTCAGAAATGTGGAAAATGGTCTGTTTTCAAATGTTTTATTTTTGAACGTCAGTTCACATTTGTAGGTGGATCATCAGTGTTAGAGCTAAAATTAGCATGTTTAAAGTGATTTTCATGCTTCCAGGGGCTCGGGAAGTTAATTAAATACCATTTGGAGGCATTTAATGTTCGAGCAAAAACGGCTGATTTTCGACAAAAGAGATAACACCCCCCCATTACGTCATGCTTCAGAAATGTGGAAAATGGTCCGTTTTCAAATGTTTTATTTTTGAACGTCAGTTCACATTTGTAGGTGGATCATCAGTGTTAGAGCTAAAATTAGCATGTTTAAAGTGATTTTCATGCTTCCAGGGGCTCGGGAAATTAATTAAATACCATTTGGAGGCATTTAATGTTTGAGCAAAAACGGCTGATTTTCGACAAAAGAGATAACACCCCCCATTACGTCATGCTTCAGAAATGTGGAAAATGGTCCGTTTTCAAATGTTTTATTTTTGAACGTCAGTTCACATTTGTAGGTGGATCATCAGTGTTAGAGCTAAAATTAGCATGTTTAAAGTGATTTTCATGCTTCCAGGGGCCCAAAACACAAGATTTATGGAATGGTTAAAAGTGCATGAAAATGGCCAATTTACTCACTCTGAGTTCTCAAAAAGGGTTTCTTCACCCCGGGAAGTTAATTAAATACCATTTGGAGGCATTTAATGTTCGAGCAAAAACGGCTGATTTTCGACAAAAGAGATAACACCCCCCCATTACGTCATGCTTCAGAAATGTGGAAAATGGTCCGTTTTCAAATGTTTTATTTTTGAACGTCAGTTCACATTTGTAGGTGGATCATCAGTGTTAGAGCTAAAATTAGCATGTTTAAAGTGATTTTCATGCTTCCAGGGGCTCGGGAAGTTAATTAAATACCATTTGGAGGCATTTAATGTTCGAGCAAAAACGGCTGATTTTCGACAAAAGAGATAACACCCCCCCATTATGTCATGCTTCAGAAATGTGGAAAATGGTCCGTTTTCAAATGTTTTATTTTTGAACGTCAGTTCACATTTGTAGGTGGATCATCAGTGTTAGAGCTAAAATTAGCATGTTTAAAGTGATTTTCATGCTTCCAGGGGCTCGGGAAGTTAATTAAATACCATTTGGAGGCATTTAATGTTCGAGCAAAAACGGCTGATTTTCGACAAAAGAGATAACACCCCCCCATTACGTCATGCTTCAGAAATGTGGAAAATGGTCCGTTTTCAAATGTTTTATTTTTGAACGTCAGTTCACATTTGTAGGTGGATCATCAGTGTTAGAGGTAAAATTAGCATGTTTAAACTGATTTTCATGCTTCCAAGGGCTCGGGAAGTTAATTAAATACAATTTGGAGGCATTTAATGTTCGAGCAAAAACGGCTGATTTTCGACAAAAGAGATAACACCCCCCCATTACGTCATGCTTCAGAAATGTGGAAAATGGTCCGTTTTCAAATGTTTTATTTTTGAACGTCAGTTCACATTTGTAGGTGGATCATCAGTGTTAGAGCTAAAATTAGCATGTTTAAAGTGATTTTCATGCTTCCAGGGGCTCGGGAAGTTAATTAAATACCATTTGGAGGCATTTAATGTTCGAGCAAAAACGGCTGATTTTCGACAAAAGAGATAACACCCCCCCATTACGTCATGCTTCAGAAATGTGGAAAATGGTCCGTTTTCAAATGTTTTATTTTTGAAAGTCAGTTCACATTTGTAGGTGGATCATCAGTGTTAGAGCTAAAATTAGCATGTTTAAAGTGATTTTCATGCTTCCAGGGGCTCGGGAAGTTAATTAAATACCATTTGGAGGCATTTAATGTTCGAGCAAAAACGGCTGATTTTCGACAAAAAAGATAACACCCCCCCATTACGTCATGCTTCAGAAATGTGGAAAATGGTCCGTTTTCAAATGTTTTATTTTTGAACGTCAGTTCACATTTGTAGGTGGATCATCAGTGTTAAAGCTAAAATTAGCATGTTTAAAGTGATTTTCATGCTTCCAGGGGCCCAAAACACAAGATTTATGGAATGGTTAAAAGTGCATGAAAATGGCCAATTTACTCACTCTGAGTTCTTAAAAAGGGTTTCTTTACCCCGGGAAGTTAATTAAATACCATTTGGAGGCATTTAATGTTCGAGCAAAAACGGCTGATTTTCGACAAAAGAGATAACACCCCCCCATTACGTCATGCTTCAGAAATGTGGAAAATGGTCCGTTTTCAAATGTTTTATTTTTGAACGTCAGTTCACATTTGTAGGTGGATCATCAGTGTTAGAGCTAAAATTAGCATGTTTAAAGTGATTTTCATGCTTCCAGGGGCTCGGAAAGTTAATTAAATACCATTTGGAGGCATTTAATGTTCGAGCAAAAACGGCTGATTTTCGACAAAAGAGATAACACCCCCCCATTATGTCATGCTTCAGAAATGTGGAAAATGGTCCGTTTTCAAATGTTTTATTTTTGAACGTCAGTTCACATTTGTAGGTGGATCATCAGTGTTAGAGCTAAAATTAGCATGTTTAAAGTGATTTTCATGCTTCCAGGGGCTCGGGAAGTTAATTAAATACCATTTGGAGGCATTTAATGTTCGAGCAAAAACGGCTGATTTTCGACAAAAGAGATAACACCCCCCCATTACGTCATGCTTCAGAAATGTGGAAAATGGTCCGTTTTCAAATGTTTTATTTTTGAACGTCAGTTCACATTTGTAGATGGATCATCAGTGTTAGAGGTAAAATTAGCATGTTTAAACTGATTTTCATGCTTCCAAGGGCTCGGGAAGTTAATTAAATACAATTTGGAGGCATTTAATGTTCGAGCAAAAACGGCTGATTTTCGACAAAAGAGATAACACCCCCCCATTACGTCATGCTTCAGAAATGTGGAAAATGGTCCGTTTTCAAATGTTTTATTTTTGAACGTCAGTTCACATTTGTAGGTGGATCATCAGTGTTAGAGCTAAAATTAGCATGTTTAAAGTGATTTTCATGCTTCCAGGGGCTCGGGAAGTTAATTAAATACCATTTGGAGGCATTTAATGTTCGAGCAAAAACGGCTGATTTTCGACAAAAGAGATAACACCCCCCCATTACGTCATGCTTCAGAAATGTGGAAAATGGTCCGTTTTCAAATGTTTTATTTTTGAAAGTCAGTTCACATTTGTAGGTGGATCATCAGTGTTAGAGCTAAAATTAGCATGTTTAAAGTGATTTTCATGCTTCCAGGGGCTCGGGAAGTTAATTAAATACCATTTGGAGGCATTTAATGTTCGAGCAAAAACGGCTGATTTTCGACAAAAGAGATAACACCCCCCCATTACGTCATGCTTCAGAAATGTGGAAAATGGTCCGTTTTCAAATGTTTTATTTTTGAACGTCAGTTCACATTTGTAGGTGGATCATCAGTGTTAGAGCTAAAATTAGCATGTTTAAAGTGATTTTCATGCTTCCAGGGGCTCAGGAAGTTAATTAAATACCATTTGGAGGCATTTAATGTTCGAGCAAAAACGGCTGATTTTCGACAAAAGAGATAACACCCCCCCATTACGTCATGCTTCAGAAATGTGGAAAATGGTCCGTTTTCAAATGTTTTATTTTTGAACGTCAGTTCACATTTGTAGGTGGATCATCAGTGTTAGAGCTAAAATTAGCATGTTTAAAGTGATTTTCATGCTTCCAGGGGCCCAAAACACAAGATTTATGGAATGGTTAAAAGTGCATGAAAATGGCCAATTTACTCACTCTGAGTTCTCAAAAAGGGTTTCTTCACCCCGGGAAGTTAATTAAATACCATTTGGAGGCATTTAATGTTAGAGCAAAAACGGCTGATTTTCGACAAAAGAGATAACACCCCCCCATTACATCATGCTTCAGAAATGTGGAAAATGGTCAGTTTTCAAATGTTTTATTTTTGAACGTCAGTTCACATTTGCAGGTGGATCATCAGTGTTAGAGCTAAAATTAGCATGTTTAAAGTGATTTTCATGCTTCCAGGGGCCCAAAACACAAGATTTATGGAATGGTTAAAAGTGCATGAAAATGGCCAATTTACTCACTCTGAGTTCTCAAAAAGGGTTTCTTCACCCCGGGAAGTTAATTAAATACCATTTGGAGGCATTTAATGTTCGAGCAAAAACGGCTGATTTTCGACAAAAGAGATAACACCCCCCCATTACGTCATGCTTCAGAAATGTGGAAAATGGTCCGTTTTCAAATGTTTTATTTTTGAACGTCAGTTCACATTTGTAGGTGGATCATCAGTGTTAGAGCTAAAATTAGCATGTTTAAAGTGATTTTCATGCTTCCAGGGGCCCAAAACACAAGATTTATGGAATGGTTAAAAGTGCATGAAAATGGCCAATTTACTCAAGGGTTTCTTCACCCCGGGAAGTTAATTAAATACCATTTGGAGGCATTTAATGTTCGAGCAAAAACGGCTGATTTTCGACAAAAGAGATAACACCCCCCATTACGTCATGCTTCAGAAATGTGGAAAATGGTCCGTTTTCAAATGTTTTATTTTTGAACGTCAGTTCACATTTGTAGGTGGATCATCAGTGTTAGAGCTAAAATTAGCATGTTGAAAGTGATTTTCATGCTTCCAGGGGCTCGGGAAGTGAAATAAATACCATTTGGAGGCATTTAATGTTCGAGCAAAAACGGCTGATTTTCGACAAAAGAGATAACACCCCCCCCATTAAGTCATGCTTCAGAAATGTGGAAAATGGTCCGTTTTCAAATGTTTTATTTTTGAACGTCAGTTCACATTTGTAGGTGGATCATCAGTGTTAGAGCTAAAATTAGCATGTTTAAAGTGATTTTCATGCTTCCAGGGGCTCGGGAAGATAATTAAATACCATTTGGAGGCATTTAATGTTCGAGCAAAAACGGCTGATTTTCGACAAAAGAGATAACACCCCCCCATTACGTCATGCTTCAGAAATGTGGAAAATGGTCCGTTTTCAAATGTTTTATTTTTGAACGTCAGTTCACATTTGTAGGTGGATCATCAGTGTTAGAGCTAAAATTAGCATGTTTAAAGTGATTTTCATGCTTCCAGGGGCCCAAAACACAAGATTTATGGAATGGTTAAAAGTGCATGAAAATGGCCAATTTACTCACTCTGAGTTCTCAAAAAGGGTTTCTTCACCCCGGGAAGTTAATTAAATACCATTTGGAGGCATTTAATGTTAGAGCAAAAACGGCTGATTTTCGACAAAAGAGATAACACCCCCCCATTACGTCATGCTTCAGAAATGTGGAAAATGGTCCGTTTTCAAATGTTTTATTTTTGAACGTCAGTTCACATTTGTAGGTGGATCATCAGTGTTAGAGCTAAAATTAGCATGTTTAAAGTGATTTTCATGCTTCCAGGGGCTCGGGAAGTTAATTAAATACCATTTGGAGGCATTTAATGTTTTGAGCAAAAACGGCTGATTTTCGACAAAAGAGATAACACCCCCCATTACGTCATGCTTCAGAAATGTGGAAAATGGTCCGTTTTCAAATGTTTTATTTTTGAACGTCAGTTCACATTTGTAGGTGGATCATCAGTGTTAGAGCTAAAATTAGCATGTTTAAAGTGATTTTCATGCTTCCAGGGGCCCAAAACACAAGATTTATGGAATGGTTAAAAGTGCATGAAAATGGCCAATTTACTCACTCTGAGTTCTCAAAAAGGGTTTCTTCACCCCGGGAAGTTAATTAAATACCATTTGGAGGCATTTAATGTTCGAGCAAAAACGGCTGATTTTCGACAAAAGAGATAACACCCCCCCATTACGTCATGCTTCAGAAATGTGGAAAATGGTCCGTTTTCAAATGTTTTATTTTTGAACGTCAGTTCACATTTGTAGGTGGATCATCAGTTTTAGAGCTAAAATTAGCATGTTTAAAGTGATTTTCATGCTTCCAGGGGCTCAGGAAGTTAATTAAATACCATTTGGAGGCATTTAATGTTCGAGCAAAAACGGCTGATTTTCGACAAAAGAGATAACACCCCCCCATTATGTCATGCTTCAGAAATGTGGAAAATGGTCCGTTTTCAAATGTTTTATTTTTGAACGTCAGTTCACATTTGTAGGTGGATCATCAGTGTTAGAGCTAAAATTAGCATGTTTAAAGTGATTTTCATGCTTCCAGGGGCTCGGGAAGTTAATTAAATACCATTTGGAGGCATTTAATGTTCGAGCAAAAACGGCTGATTTTCGACAAAAGAGATAACACCCCCCCATTACGTCATGCTTCAGAAATGTGGAAAATGGTCCGTTTTCAAATGTTTTATTTTTGAACGTCAGTTCACATTTGTAGGTGGATCATCAGTGTTAGAGGTAAAATTAGCATGTTTAAAGTGATTTTCATGCTTCCAGGGGCTCGGGAAGTTAATTAAATACAATTTGGAGGCATTTAATGTTCGAGCAAAAACGGCTGATTTTCGACAAAAGAGATAACACCCCCCCATTACGTCATGCTTCAGAAATGTGGAAAATGGTCCGTTTTCAAATGTTTTATTTTTGAACGTCAGTTCACATTTGTAGGTGGATCATCAGTGTTAGAGCTAAAATTAGCATGTTTAAAGTGATTTTCATGCTTCCAGGGGCTCGGGAAGTTAATTAAATACCATTTGGAGGCATTTAATGTTCGAGCAAAAACGGCTGATTTTCGACAAAAGAGATAACACCCCCCCATTACGTCATGCTTCAGAAATGTGGAAAATGGTCCGTTTTCAAATGTTTTATTTTTGAACGTCAGTTCACATTTGTAGGTGGATCATCAGTGTTAGAGCTAAAATTAGCATGTTTAAAGTGATTTTCATGCTTCCAGGGGCTCGGGAAGTTAATTAAATACCATTTGGAGGCATTTAATGTTCGAGCAAAAACGGCTGATTTTCGACAAAAGAGATAACACCCCCCCATTACGTCATGCTTCAGAAATGTGGAAAATGGTCCGTTTTCAAATGTTTTATTTTTGAACGTCAGTTCACATTTGTAGGTGGATCATCAGTGTTAGAGCTAAAATTAGCATGTTTAAAGTGATTTTCATGCTTCCAGGGGCCCAAAACACAAGATTTATGGAATGGTTAAAAGTGCATGAAAATGGCCAATTTACTCACTCTGAGTTCTTAAAAAGGGTTTCTTTACCCCGGGAAGTTAATTAAATACCATTTGGAGGCATTTAATGTTCGAGCAAAAACGGCTGATTTTCGACAAAAGAGATAACACCCCCCCATTACGTCATGCTTCAGAAATGTGGAAAATGGTCCGTTTTCAAATGTTTTATTTTTGAACGTCAGTTCACATTTGTAGGTGGATCATCAGTGTTAGAGCTAAAATTAGCATGTTTAAAGTGATTTTCATGCTTCCAGGGGCTCGGGAAGTTAATTAAATACCATTTGGAGGCATTTAATGTTCGAGCAAAAACGGCTGATTTTCGACAAAAGAGATAACACCCCCCCATTACGTCATGCTTCAGAAATGTGGAAAATGGTCCGTTTTCAAATGTTTTATTTTTGAACGTCAGTTCACATTTGTAGGTGGATCATCAGTGTTAGAGCTAAAATTAGCATGTTTAAAGTGATTTTCATGCTTCCAGGGGCTCAGGAAGTTAATTAAATACCATTTGGAGGCATTTAATGTTCGAGCAAAAACGGCTGATTTTCGACAAAAGAGATAACACCCCCCCATTACGTCATGCTTCAGAAATGTGGAAAATGGTCCGTTTTCAAATGTTTTATTTTTGAACGTCAGTTCACATTTGTAGGTGGATCATCAGTGTTAGAGCTAAAATTAGCATGTTTAAAGTGATTTTCATGCTTCCAGGGGCCCAAAACACAAGATTTATGGAATGGTTAAAAGTGCATGAAAATGGCCAATTTACTCACTCTGAGTTCTCAAAAAGGGTTTCTTCACCCCGGGAAGTTAATTAAATACCATTTGGAGGCATTTAATGTTCGAGCAAAAACGGCTGATTTTCGACAAAAGAGATAACACCCCCCCATTACGTCATGCTTCAGAAATGTGGAAAATGGTCCGTTTTCAAATGTTTTATTTTTGAACGTCAGTTCACATTTGTAGGTGGATCATCAGTGTTAGAGCTAAAATTAGCATGTTGAAAGTGATTTTCATGCTTCCAGGGGCTCGGGAAGTGAAATAAATACCATTTGGAGGCATTTAATGTTCGAGCAAAAACGGCTGATTTTCGACAAAAGAGATAACACCCCCCCCATTAAGTCATGCTTCAGAAATGTGGAAAATGGTCCGTTTTCAAATGTTTTATTTTTGAACGTCAGTTCACATTTGTAGGTGGATCATCAGTGTTAGAGCTAAAATTAGCATGTTTAAAGTGATTTTCATGCTTCCAGGGGCTCGGGAAGATAATTAAATACCATTTGGAGGCATTTAATGTTCGAGCAAAAACGGCTGATTTTCGACAAAAGAGATAACACCCCCCCATTACGTCATGCTTAGAAATGTGGAAAATGGTCCGTTTTCAAATGTTTTATTTTTGAACGTCAGTTCACATTTGTAGGTGGATCATCAGTGTTAGAGCTAAAATTAGCATGTTTAAAGTGATTTTCATGCTTCCAGGGGCCCAAAACACAAGATTTATGGAATGGTTAAAAGTGCATGAAAATGGCCAATTTACTCACTCTGAGTTCTCAAAAAGGGTTTCTTCACCCCGGGAAGTTAATTAAATACCATTTGGAGGCATTTAATGTTAGAGCAAAAACGGCTGATTTTCGACAAAAGAGATAACACCCCCCCATTACGTCATGCTTCAGAAATGTGGAAAATGGTCCGTTTTCAAATGTTTTATTTTTGAACGTCAGTTCACATTTGTAGGTGGATCATCAGTGTTAGAGCTAAAATTAGCATGTTTAAAGTGATTTTCATGCTTCCAGGGGCTCGGGAAGTTAATTAAATACCATTTGGAGGCATTTAATGTTTGAGCAAAAACGGCTGATTTTCGACAAAAGAGATAACACCCCCCATTACGTCATGCTTCAGAAATGTGGAAAATGGTCCGTTTTCAAATGTTTTATTTTTGAACGTCAGTTCACATTTGTAGGTGGATCATCAGTGTTAGAGCTAAAATTAGCATGTTTAAAGTGATTTTCATGCTTCCAGGGGCCCAAAACACAAGATTTATGGAATGGTTAAAAGTGCATGAAAATGGCCAATTTACTCACTCTGAGTTCTCAAAAAGGGTTTCTTCACCCCGGGAAGTTAATTAAATACCATTTGGAGGCATTTAATGTTCGAGCAAAAACGGCTGATTTTCGACAAAAGAGATAACACCCCCCAATTACGTCATGCTTCAGAAATGTGGAAAATGGTCCGTTTTCAAATGTTTTATTTTTGAACGTCAGTTCACATTTGTAGGTGGATCATCAGTGTTAGAGCTAAAATTAGCATGTTTAAAGTGATTTTCATGCTTCCAGGGGCTCGGGAAGTTAATTAAATACCATTTGGAGGCATTTAATGTTCGAGCAAAAACGGCTGATTTTCGACAAAAGAGATAACACCCCCCCATTATGTCATGCTTCAGAAATGTGGAAAATGGTCCGTTTTCAAATGTTTTATTTTTGAACGTCAGTTCACATTTGTAGGTGGATCATCAGTGTTAGAGCTAAAATTAGCATGTTTAAAGTGATTTTCATGCTTCCAGGGGCTCGGGAAGTTAATTAAATACCATTTGGAGGCATTTAATGTTCGAGCAAAAACGGCTGATTTTCGACAAAAGAGATAACACCCCCCCATTACGTCATGCTTCAGAAATGTGGAAAATGGTCCGTTTTCAAATGTTTTATTTTTGAACGTCAGTTCACATTTGTAGGTGGATCATCAGTGTTAGAGGTAAAATTAGCATGTTTAAAGTGATTTTCATGCTTCCAGGGGCTCGGGAAGTTAATTAAATACAATTTGGAGGCATTTAATGTTCGAGCAAAAACGGCTGATTTTCGACAAAAGAGATAACACCCCCCCATTACGTCATGCTTCAGAAATGTGGAAAATGGTCCGTTTTCAAATGTTTTATTTTTGAACGTCAGTTCACATTTGTAGGTGGATCATCAGTGTTAGAGCTAAAATTAGCATGTTTAAAGTGATTTTCATGCTTCCAGGGGCTCGGGAAGTTAATTAAATACCATTTGGAGGCATTTAATGTTCGAGCAAAAACGGCTGATTTTCGACAAAAGAGATAACACCCCCCCCATTACGTCATGCTTCAGAAATGTGGAAAATGGTCTGTTTTCAAATGTTTTATTTTTGAACGTCAGTTCACATTTGTAGGTGGATCATCAGTGTCAGAGCTAAAATTAGCATGTTTAAAGTGATTTTCATGCTTCCAGGGGCTCGGGAAGTTAATTAAATACCATTTGGAGGCATTTAATGTTCGAGCAAAAACGGCTGATTTTCGACAAAAGAGATAACACCCCCCCATTACGTCATGCTTCAGAAATGTGGAAAATGGTCCGTTTTCAAATGTTTTATTTTTGAACGTCAGTTCACATTTGTAGGTGGATCATCAGTGTTAGAGCTAAAATTAGCATTTTAAAGTGATTTTCATGCTTCCAGGGGCCCAAAACACAAGATTTATGGAATGGTTAAAAGTGCATGAAAATGGCCAATTTACTCACTCTGAGTTCTTAAAAAGGGTTTCTTTACCCCGGGAAGTTAATTAAATACCATTTGGAGGCATTTAATGTTCGAGCAAAAACGGCAGATTTTCGACAAAAGAGATAACACCCCCCCATTACGTCATGCTTCAGAAATGTGGAAAATGGTCCGTTTTCAAATGTTTTATTTTTGAACGTCAGTTCACATTTGTAGGTGGATCATCAGTGTTAGAGCTAAAATTAGCATGTTTAAAGTGATTTTCATGCTTCCAGGGGCTCGGGAAGTTAATTAAATACCATTTGGAGGCATTTAATGTTCGAGCAAAAACGGCTGATTTTCGACAAAAGAGATAACACCCCCCCATTATGTCATGCTTCAGAAATGTGGAAAATGGTCCGTTTTCAAATGTTTTATTTTTGAACGTCAGTTCACATTTGTAGGTGGATCATCAGTGTTAGAGCTAAAATTAGCATGTTTAAAGTGATTTTCATGCTTCCAGGGGCTCGGGAAGTTAATTAAATACCATTTGGAGGCATTTAATGTTCGAGCAAAAACGGCTGATTTTCGACAAAAGAGATAACACCCCCCCATTACGTCATGCTTCAGAAATGTGGAAAATGGTCCGTTTTCAAATGTTTTATTTTTGAACGTCAGTTCACATTTGTAGGTGGATCATCAGTGTTAGAGGTAAAATTAGCATGTTTAAAGTGATTTTCATGCTTCCAGGGGCTCGGGAAGTTAATTAAATACAATTTGGAGGCATTTAATGTTCGAGCAAAAACGGCTGATTTTCGACAAAAGAGATAACACCCCCCCATTACGTCATGCTTCAGAAATGTGGAAAATGGTCCGTTTTCAAATGTTTTATTTTTGAACGTCAGTTCACATTTGTAGGTGGATCATCAGTGTTAGAGCTAAAATTAGCATGTTTAAAGTGATTTTCATGCTTCCAGGGGCTCGGGAAGTTAATTAAATACCATTTGGAGGCATTTAATGTTCGAGCAAAAACGGCTGATTTTCGACAAAAGAGATAACACCCCCCCCATTACGTCATGCTTCAGAAATGTGGAAAATGGTCTGTTTTCAAATGTTTTATTTTTGAACGTCAGTTCACATTTGTAGGTGGATCATCAGTGTCAGAGCTAAAATTAGCATGTTTAAAGTGATTTTCATGCTTCCAGGGGCTCGGGAAGTTAATTAAATACCATTTGGAGGCATTTAATGTTCGAGCAAAAACGGCTGATTTTCGACAAAAGAGATAACACCCCCCCATTACGTCATGCTTCAGAAATGTGGAAAATGGTCCGTTTTCAAATGTTTTATTTTTGAACGTCAGTTCACATTTGTAGGTGGATCATCAGTGTTAGAGCTAAAATTAGCATTTTAAAGTGATTTTCATGCTTCCAGGGGCCCAAAACACAAGATTTATGGAATGGTTAAAAGTGCATGAAAATGGCCAATTTACTCACTCTGAGTTCTTAAAAAGGGTTTCTTTACCCCGGGAAGTTAATTAAATACCATTTGGAGGCATTTAATGTTCGAGCAAAAACGGCAGATTTTCGACAAAAGAGATAACACCCCCCCATTACGTCATGCTTCAGAAATGTGGAAAATGGTCCGTTTTCAAATGTTTTATTTTTGAACGTCAGTTCACATTTGTAGGTGGATCATCAGTGTTAGAGCTAAAATTAGCATGTTTAAAGTGATTTTCATGCTTCCAGGGGCTCGGAAAGTTAATTAAATACCATTTGGAGGCATTTAATGTTCGAGCAAAAACGGCTGATTTTCGACAAAAGAGATAACACCCCCCCATTACGTCATGCTTCAGAAATGTGGAAAATGGTCCGTTTTCAAATGTTTTATTTTTGAACGTCAGTTCACATTTGTAGGTGGATCATCAGTGTTAGAGCTAAAATTAGCATGTTTAAAGTGATTTTCATGCTTCCAGGGGCTCAGGAAGTTAATTAAATACCATTTGGAGGCATTTAATGTTCGAGCAAAAACGGCTGATTTTCGACAAAAGAGATAACACCCCCCCATTACGTCATGCTTCAGAAATGTGGAAAATGGTCCGTTTTCAAATGTTTTATTTTTGAACGTCAGTTCACATTTGTAGGTGGATCATCAGTGTTAGAGCTAAAATTAGCATGTTTAAAGTGATTTTCATGCTTCCAGGGGCTCGGGAAGTTAATTAAATACCATTTGGAGGCATTTAATGTTCGAGCAAAAACGGCTGATTTTCGACAAAAGAGATAACACCCCCCCATTACGTCATGCTTCAGAAATGTGGAAAATGGTCCGTTTTCGAATGTTTTATTTTTGAACGTCAGTTCACATTTGTAGGTGGATCATCAGTGTTAGAGCTAAAATTAGCATGTTTAAAGTGATTTTCATGCTTCCAGGGGCTCGGGAAGTTAATTAAATACCATTTGGAGGCATTTAATGTTCGAGCAAAAACGGCTGATTTTCGACAAAAGAGATAACACCCCCCCATTACGTCATGCTTCAGAAATGTGGAAAATGGTCCGTTTTCAAATGTTTTATTTTTGAACGTCAGTTCACATTTGTAGGTGGATCATCAGTGTTAGAGCTAAAATTAGCATGTTTAAAGTGATTTTCATGCTTCCAGGGGCTCGGGAAGTTAATTAAATACCATTTGGAGGCATTTAATGTTCGAGCAAAAACGGCTGATTTTCGACAAAAGAGATAACACCCCCCCATTACGTCATGCTTCAGAAATGTGGAAAATGGTCCGTTTTCAAATGTTTTATTTTTGAACGTCAGTTCACATTTGTAGGTGGATCATCAGTGTTAGAGCTAAAATTAGCATGTTTAAAGTGATTTTCATGCTTCCAGGGGCTCGGGAAGTTAATTAAATACCATTTGGAGGCATTTAATGTTCGAGCAAAAACGGCTGATTTTCGACAAAAGAGATAACACCCCCCCATTACGTCATGCTTCAGAAATGTTGAAAATGGTCCGTTTTCAAATGTTTTATTTTTGAACGTCAGTTCACATTTGTAGGTGGATCATCAGTGTTAGAGCTAAAATTAGCATGTTTAAAGTGATTTTCATGCTTCCAGGGGCTCGGGAAGTTAATTAAATACCATTTGGAGGCATTTAATGTTCGAGCAAAAACGGCTGATTTTCGACAAAAGAGATAACACCCCCCCATTACGTCATGCTTCAGAAATGTGGAAAATGGTCCGTTTTCAAATGTTTTATTTTTGAACGTCAGTTCACATTTGTAGGTGGATCATCAGTGTTAGAGCTAAAATTAGCATGTTTAAAGTGATTTTCATGCTTCCAGGGGCTCGGGAAGTTAATTAAATACCATTTGGAGGCATTTAATGTTCGAGCAAAAACGGCTGATTTTCGACAAAAGAGATAACACCCCCCCATTATGTCATGCTTCAGAAATGTGGAAAATGGTCCGTTTTCAAATGTTTTATTTTTGAACGTCAGTTCACATTTGTAGGTGGATCATCAGTGTTAGAGCTAAAATTAGCATGTTTAAAGTGATTTTCATGCTTCCAGGGGCTCGGGAAGTTAATTAAATACCATTTGGAGGCATTTAATGTTCGAGCAAAAACGGCTGATTTTCGACAAAAGAGATAACACCCCCCCATTACGTCATGCTTCAGAAATGTGGAAAATGGTCCGTTTTCAAATGTTTTATTTTTGAACGTCAGTTCACATTTGTAGGTGGATCATCAGTGTTAGAGGTAAAATTAGCATGTTTAAAGTGATTTTCATGCTTCCAGGGGCTCGGGAAGTTAATTAAATACAATTTGGAGGCATTTAATGTTCGAGCAAAAACGGCTGATTTTCGACAAAAGAGATAACACCCCCCCATTACGTCATGCTTCAGAAATGTGGAAAATGGTCCGTTTTCAAATGTTTTATTTTTGAACGTCAGTTCACATTTGTAGGTGGATCATCAGTGTTAGAGCTAAAATTAGCATGTTTAAAGTGATTTTCATGCTTCCAGGGGCTCGGGAAGTTAATTAAATACCATTTGGAGGCATTTAATGTTCGAGCAAAAATGGCTGATTTTCGACAAAAGAGATAACACCCCCCCCATTACGTCATGCTTCAGAAATGTGGAAAATGGTCTGTTTTCAAATGTTTTATTTTTGAACGTCAGTTCACATTTGTAGGTGGATCATCAGTGTCAGAGCTAAAATTAGCATGTTTAAAGTGATTTTCATGCTTCCAGGGGCTCAGGAAGTTAATTAAATACCATTTGGAGGCATTTAATGTTCGAGCAAAAACGGCTGATTTTCGACAAAAGAGATAACACCCCCCCATTACGTCATGCTTCAGAAATGTGGAAAATGGTCCGTTTTCAAATGTTTTATTTTTGAACGTCAGTTCACATTTGTAGGTGGATCATCAGTGTTAGAGCTAAAATTAGCATTTTAAAGTGATTTTCATGCTTCCAGGGGCCCAAAACACAAGATTTATGGAATGGTTAAAAGTGCATGAAAATGGCCAATTTACTCACTCTGAGTTCTTAAAAAGGGTTTCTTTACCCCGGGAAGTTAATTAAATACCATTTGGAGGCATTTAATGTTCGAGCAAAAACGGCAGATTTTCGACAAAAGAGATAACACCCCCCCATTACGTCATGCTTCAGAAATGTGGAAAATGGTCCGTTTTCAAATGTTTTATTTTTGAACGTCAGTTCACATTTGTAGGTGGATCATCAGTGTTAGAGCTAAAATTAGCATGTTTAAAGTGATTTTCATGCTTCCAGGGGCTCGGAAAGTTAATTAAATACCATTTGGAGGCATTTAATGTTCGAGCAAAAACGGCTGATTTTCGACAAAAGAGATAACACCCCCCCATTACGTCATGCTTCAGAAATGTGGAAAATGGTCCGTTTTCAAATGTTTTATTTTTGAACGTCAGTTCACATTTGTAGGTGGATCATCAGTGTTAGAGCTAAAATTAGCATGTTTAAAGTGATTTTCATGCTTCCAGGGGCTCAGGAAGTTAATTAAATACCATTTGGAGGCATTTAATGTTCGAGCAAAAACGGCTGATTTTCGACAAAAGAGATAACACCCCCCCATTACGTCATGCTTCAGAAATGTGGAAAATGGTCCGTTTTCAAATGTTTTATTTTTGAACGTCAGTTCACATTTGTAGGTGGATCATCAGTGTTAGAGCTAAAATTAGCATGTTTAAAGTGATTTTCATGCTTCCAGGGGCTCGGGAAGTTAATTAAATACCATTTGGAGGCATTTAATGTTCGAGCAAAAACGGCTGATTTTCGACAAAAGAGATAACACCCCCCCATTACGTCATGCTTCAGAAATGTGGAAAATGGTCCGTTTTCGAATGTTTTATTTTTGAACGTCAGTTCACATTTGTAGGTGGATCATCAGTGTTAGAGCTAAAATTAGCATGTTTAAAGTGATTTTCATGCTTCCAGGGGCTCGGGAAGTTAATTAAATACCATTTGGAGGCATTTAATGTTCGAGCAAAAACGGCTGATTTTCGACAAAAGAGATAACACCCCCCCATTACGTCATGCTTCAGAAATGTGGAAAATGGTCCGTTTTCAAATGTTTTATTTTTGAACGTCAGTTCACATTTGTAGGTGGATCATCAGTGTTAGAGCTAAAATTAGCATGTTTAAAGTGATTTTCATGCTTCCAGGGGCTCGGGAAGTTAATTAAATACCATTTGGAGGCATTTAATGTTCGAGCAAAAACGGCTGATTTTCGACAAAAGAGATAACACCCCCCCATTACGTCATGCTTCAGAAATGTGGAAAATGGTCCGTTTTCAAATGTTTTATTTTTGAACGTCAGTTCACATTTGTAGGTGGATCATCAGTGTTAGAGCTAAAATTAGCATGTTTAAAGTGATTTTCATGCTTCCAGGGGCTCGGGAAGTTAATTAAATACCATTTGGAGGCATTTAATGTTCGAGCAAAAACGGCTGATTTTCGACAAAAGAGATAACACCCCCCCATTACGTCATGCTTCAGAAATGTGGAAAATGGTCCGTTTTCAAATGTTTTATTTTTGAACGTCAGTTCACATTTGTAGGTGGATCATCAGTGTTAGAGCTAAAATTAGCATGTTTAAAGTGATTTTCATGCTTCCAGGGGCTCGGGAAGTTAATTAAATACCATTTGGAGGCATTTAATGTTCGAGCAAAAACGGCTGATTTTCGACAAAAGAGATAACACCCCCCCATTACGTCATGCTTCAGAAATGTGGAAAATGGTCCGTTTTCAAATGTTTTATTTTTGAACGTCAGTTCACATTTGTAGGTGGATCATCAGTGTTAGAGCTCAAATTAGCATGTTTAAAGTGATTTTCATGCTTCCAGGGGCTCGGGAAGTTAATTAAATACCATTTGGAGGCATTTAATGTTCGAGCAAAAACGGCTGATTTTCGACAAAAGAGATAACACCCCCCCATTACGTCATGCTTCAGAAATGTGGAAAATGGTCTGTTTTCAAATGTTTTATTTTTGAACGTCAGTTCACATTTGTAGGTGGATCATCAGTGTTAGAGCTAAAATTAGCATGTTTAAAGTGATTTTCATGCTTCCAGGGGCTCGGGAAGTTAATTAAATACCATTTGGAGGCATTTAATGTTCGAGCAAAAACGGCTGATTTTCGACAAAAGAGATAACACCCCCCCATTACGTCATGCTTCAGAAATGTGGAAAATGGTCCGTTTTCAAATGTTTTATTTTTGAACGTCAGTTCACATTTGTAGGTGGATCATCAGTGTTAGAGCTAAAATTAGCATGTTTAAAGTGATTTTCATGCTTCCAGGGGCTCGGGAAGTTAATTAAATACCATTTGGAGGCATTTAATGTTCGAGCAAAAACGGCTGATTTTCGACAAAAGAGATAACACCCCCCCATTACGTCATGCTTCAGAAATGTGGAAAATGGTCCGTTTTCAAATGTTTTATTTTTGAACGTCAGTTCACATTTGTAGGTGGATCATCAGTGTTAGAGCTAAAATTAGCATGTTTAAAGTGATTTTCATGCTTCCAGGGGCTCGGGAAGTTAATTAAATACCATTTGGAGGCATTTAATGTTCGAGCAAAAACGGCTGATTTTCGACAAAAGAGATAACACCCCCCCATTATGTCATGCTTCAGAAATGTGGAAAATGGTCCGTTTTCAAATGTTTTATTTTTGAACGTCAGTTCACATTTGTAGGTGGATCATCAGTGTTAGAGCTAAAATTAGCATGTTTAAAGTGATTTTCATGCTTCCAGGGGCTCGGGAAGTTAATTAAATACCATTTGGAGGCATTTAATGTTCGAGCAAAAACGGCTGATTTTCGACAAAAGAGATAACACCCCCCCATTACGTCATGCTTCAGAAATGTGGAAAATGGTCCGTTTTCAAATGTTTTATTTTTGAACGTCAGTTCACATTTGTAGGTGGATCATCAGTGTTAGAGGTAAAATTAGCATGTTTAAAGTGATTTTCATGCTTCCAGGGGCTCGGGAAGTTAATTAAATACAATTTGGAGGCATTTAATGTTCGAGCAAAAACGGCTGATTTTCGACAAAAGAGATAACACCCCCCCATTACGTCATGCTTCAGAAATGTGGAAAATGGTCCGTTTTCAAATGTTTTATTTTTGAACGTCAGTTCACATTTGTAGGTGGATCATCAGTGTTAGAGCTAAAATTAGCATGTTTAAAGTGATTTTCATGCTTCCAGGGGCTCGGGAAGTTAATTAAATACCATTTGGAGGCATTTAATGTTCGAGCAAAAACGGCTGATTTTCGACAAAAGAGATAACACCCCCCCATTACGTCATGCTTCAGAAATGTGGAAAATGGTCTGTTTTCAAATGTTTTATTTTTGAACGTCAGTTCACATTTGTAGGTGGATCATCAGTGTCAGAGCTAAAATTAGCATGTTTAAAGTGATTTTCATGCTTCCAGGGGCTCGGGAAGTTAATTAAATACCATTTGGAGGCATTTAATGTTCGAGCAAAAACGGCTGATTTTCGACAAAAGAGATAACACCCCCCCATTACGTCATGCTTCAGAAATGTGGAAAATGGTCCGTTTTCAAATGTTTTATTTTTGAACGTCAGTTCACATTTGTAGGTGGATCATCAGTGTTAGAGCTAAAATTAGCATTTTAAAGTGATTTTCATGCTTCCAGGGGCCCAAAACACAAGATTTATGGAATGGTTAAAAGTGCATGAAAATGGCCAATTTACTCACTCTGAGTTCTTAAAAAGGGTTTCTTTACCCCGGGAAGTTAATTAAATACCATTTGGAGGCATTTAATGTTCGAGCAAAAACGGCAGATTTTCGACAAAAGAGATAACACCCCCCCATTACGTCATGCTTCAGAAATGTGGAAAATGGTCCGTTTTCAAATGTTTTATTTTTGAACGTCAGTTCACATTTGTAGGTGGATCATCAGTGTTAGAGCTAAAATTAGCATGTTTAAAGTGATTTTCATGCTTCCAGGGGCTCGGAAAGTTAATTAAATACCATTTGGAGGCATTTAATGTTCGAGCAAAAACGGCTGATTTTCGACAAAAGAGATAACACCCCCCCATTACGTCATGCTTCAGAAATGTGGAAAATGGTCCGTTTTCAAATGTTTTATTTTTGAACGTCAGTTCACATTTGTAGGTGGATCATCAGTGTTAGAGCTAAAATTAGCATGTTTAAAGTGATTTTCATGCTTCCAGGGGCTCAGGAAGTTAATTAAATACCATTTGGAGGCATTTAATGTTCGAGCAAAAACGGCTGATTTACGACAAAAGAGATAACACCCCCCCATTACGTCATGCTTCAGAAATGTGGAAAATGGTCCGTTTTCAAATGTTTTATTTTTGAACGTCAGTTCACATTTGTAGGTGGATCATCAGTGTTAGAGCTAAAATTAGCATGTTTAAAGTGATTTTCATGCTTCCAGGGGCTCGGGAAGTTAATTAAATACCATTTGGAGGCATTTAATGTTCGAGCAAAAACGGCTGATTTTCGACAAAAGAGATAACACCCCCCCATTACGTCATGCTTCAGAAATGTGGAAAATGGTCCGTTTTCAAATGTTTTATTTTTGAACGTCAGTTCACATTTGTAGGTGGATCATCAGTGTTAGAGCTAAAATTAGCATGTTTAAAGTGATTTTCATGCTTCCAGGGGCTCGGGAAGTTAATTAAATACCATTTGGAGGCATTTAATGTTCGAGCAAAAACGGCTGATTTTCGACAAAAGAGATAACACCCCCCCATTACGTCATGCTTCAGAAATGTGGAAAATGGTCCGTTTTCAAATGTTTTATTTTTGAACGTCAGTTCACATTTGTAGGTGGATCATCAGTGTTAGAGCTAAAATTAGCATGTTTAAAGTGATTTTCATGCTTCCAGGGGCTCGGGAAGTTAATTAAATACCATTTGGAGGCATTTAATGTTCGAGCAAAAACGGCTGATTTTCGACAAAAGAGATAACACCCCCCCATTACGTCATGCTTCAGAAATGTGGAAAATGGTCCGTTTTCAAATGTTTTATTTTTGAACGTCAGTTCACATTTGTAGGTGGATCATCAGTGTTAGAGCTAAAATTAGCATGTTTAAAGTGATTTTCATGCTTCCAGGGGCTCGGGAAGTTAATTAAATACCATTTGGAGGCATTTAATGTTCGAGCAAAAACGGCTGATTTTCGACAAAAGAGATAACACCCCCCCATTACGTCATGCTTCAGAAATGTGGAAAATGGTCCGTTTTCAAATGTTTTATTTTTGAACGTCAGTTCACATTTGTAGGTGGATCATCAGTGTTAGAGCTAAAATTAGCATGTTTAAAGTGATTTTCATGCTTCCAGGGGCTCGGGAAGTTAATTAAATACCATTTGGAGGCATTTAATGTTCGAGCAAAAACGGCTGATTTTCGACAAAAGAGATAACACCCCCCCATTACGTCATGCTTCAGAAATGTGGAAAATGGTCCGTTTTCAAATGTTTTATTTTTGAACGTCAGTTCACATTTGTAGGTGGATCATCAGTGTTAGAGCTCAAATTAGCATGTTTAAAGTGATTTTCATGCTTCCAGGGGCTCGGGAAGTTAATTAAATACCATTTGGAGGCATTTAATGTTCGAGCAAAAACGGATGATTTTCGACAAAAGAGATAACACCCCCCCATTACGTCATGCTTCAGAAATGTGGAAAATGGTCTGTTTTCAAATGTTTTATTTTTGAACGTCAGTTCACATTTGTAGGTGGAT